>NC_080590.1:46471742-46774772 GCF_029962835.1 Magnolia sinica
TAGGCAGGTTACTAGTAGTCGATGCAATGTGGACCCCACGATGATGTATGTGTTTTATTCACGCCATCCATCCATTTTAAAAGATAATTTTATGACTTAATCCCGAAAATGAGATAGATATAAATCTCAGGTGGACCACACCATGGATTTTTTTTTTGATTGAATGTCCATTGTTAAAAACCTCCTAGGGCCCACTGTAATGGTTATTTGACATCTAACCTATTGATATATTAGGTGTAAAAAATTGGATGAAGTGAAAAAATATATATCATCTTGATCCAAAACTTTTGTGAGCCCTACCATGATGTATATGTTTAATCCATGTCATCTATCTATTTTTAAATATCATCTTACGGTATGAAACCAAAAATGAGATATATCCAAATCTTAAGTGGACCACATTCCAGGAAATAGTGTTGAATGAGCGTCAACCATTAAAAAACATTTTGGGGCCATAAAAGTTTTGGATCAAACTGATTTTTGTTTTTCCCCTTCATCTGGCCTTGTATGACCTAATTAACTTATTGGATGTCAAATAAATGGTACAGTGGGTCTTAGGAGGATTTTTATGTGGTTCACAAATCCAACACATCCATATGTGTCCCACTTGGATCAAATTGATTATTTCTATTTCATTTCAACATGCATTATTTGCATCTGATGTATTTTATTTATTAGATTGTTGAAATTTGTTGGGGTATTTTGTGAATCTGTTTAGATTATCTATATACATTAGCATTTTTTTGTGTATTTGTTGTTAAATTTGGGCTTACTTTGCATGTTATTGTTGCTGTTTACAATTACTGAGTGTTGGAGAATTTTCACTAACTGAATGCTAACAGTGGTTTCTAGATGGTTAGAGAAAAGATTATGGATGTTCCATATTCAGCATGAATGTGTGGCTCACCTAATGAATGTATCAGACTAATTTTGGGGTATGATAGACATTATATGGTGATCTACATGAGTGGCCCAGAACTCACATGTGTCATCCTTGAATATCCTTATGTATGTGTTGAGTATAGACCATTGGGTCTCTTTTCTCCAAAATTATATGTTAAAATGATGGATGGAGTGGATAAAATGAATAAATCATGGTCGGTCCCACAAGATATATAAAAATAGATGGACGACATGAATAAATCATGGGAACGGATTGGCTACTCCCCTTGACACCGGTCATTAGCTGGTGGTCGGTGCTCTGTGGGGCCCACCATGATGTATGTGTATCATCCATGCCGTTCATCTATTTTTATATATCATTTTATTATATGATAAAAAAATGATTATATCTCAATCTCAAGTGGACCACATTATAGGAAATAGTGTTGAATGAATTTTGACCATTAAAAACGTTTTGGGGGCCATAAAAGTTTTGGATCAAGTTGATATTTATTTTTTCCCTTCATTTGGGTTTTTATGACCAAATCAATAGATTGGATGTCAAATAAATAGTACAGTGGGCCTTAGGAAGATTTTAATTGTGAATATTCATTCATTATTTTTATCCTGTGGTGTGGCCCACCTAGGATTTATATCACTATCAATTTTTATATCAAGCACTAAAATGATCTTTAAAAATGTATGAACAAAATGGATGAAACATGTACATCATGGTGGGGCCCACAATGCACCGACCTAAATGTATTCCAAAATTGGGCGAGCGCTCAAAAGAAGCCGCGCCCAATCTCCCTCTCCCAAAAATCTGCCCTCCCTCTGCCCTCGCCACCATCCCTCTGCCCTCTCTCTATCTCTGCCTCTCTCTCTCTCTCTCTCTCTCTCTCTCTCTCTCTCTCTCTCTCTCCATCCCGGTCCTAGACACCCGCGCGACTCTGAGCTTCTTCCTACTCCCGACTCTCTCTCTCTCTCTCTCTCTCTCTCTCTCTCTCTTCCTGACTGGTGCGGCCAGTAGCCCCTGCCCTTCATCTCTTCCCTGGCCAGGTACTCATTTCTCTATTTACGTTTTTAATTTTTAGATATGTAAATCCGCATACAATGGATGTATACCATGTATACAATGGATGCAGTGATAGAATAGTCTTGCCATTCATCATTTGTTGTGAATGTTTAAGGTGTGCACAACATGTGTTTGACGAAATGTCTCTGCTAACGTGATCTGGGGTTCCAGAAGTTTATTCACTCTCTCGCTCACCCTATCACTCTCTCCCTCACCCTTCCTTGCCCCCCATCGCCCTCTCTCTCTCTCTCTCTCTCTCTCTCTCTCTCTCTCTCTCTCCCTCCCTCCCTCCCTCTCTCTCAACCTCTCTGCCACTCTCCGAAGGATTTCTTCCCCAAATCTGACGACGCATGCATCTTTCCGATCAGCATAATCTTTCCAGCGAGCATCCCCTAAGTCAACCTCTCGACGTTGTTGGTATCTCTCTCTCTCTCTCAAACATTGAATGTTCAAGCCATAATATAAAGATTTTCATTTTTTGTTATTTATTTCCTCATCTGTAGATCTGGATATTATTATTTTTTCATATATTTTGGATTTTTATTTTTTTATCTGTTTGGGATTGGTTTATAGGTGGGTGCCCTAAATCTCTTAGTGAATGGTATGATATGCCAAATCCATTTTTAATCCTTGGTTTTTGTTGCTATATCTGTGTCAATTATTTTTGTTTGATTGGGAAGGCAATGGAAAATACATTGTGGACATGCACACCCCCTGTTTGATGGTTGGTGTATGAGAGAGAAATGTGGGGACCAAGAAGGAAAGAGGGAAATCACCCATCCAAGCGGGTCTATCTAAGCAGTCCATGCTGAAGCAACTGATTGTATCTTTGGTGAATGCACTGAACTCTAATCCAACCTCAATGATTGAAAAAAAGATTGTTGGATTGGTAAGCATTTTATGACCTGAGGGAATAGAGAATCCTGATATCTATTTCTCTGAAAGGGCATTTTTCTCATCATTTATGCTTCTTTAGAATTGATTCTTAGTTACCATTGTATGTATTTCATTTTTAATCGCACAGTCAATGTCCACCAATTCAATGGTCAGATAATCAAAATAATCTTCTTCTTCTTTTTTCTGGTTAATGATACATCTGGACTAGAATATATTATTTGGATAGTTTAATTTGAATTTCTTGTATGGCAGGTATTCAATTTTAACATAAACTAAATCCACTAAATTCTTATGAGGTTCTTTCTCTTATTTGTGTGTTATTGGGTTATTTTAACGGGGTTGCTTTTGCTTTCGCTTGCAAGTTATAACCAACTTGCTACTTATCATTTGATTCATTTCTGCCTTCAAATATCCTCCTTAATCCTGGCCCCTTGAACCTAGCAGCAGCCCTAAAGAAGAAGAAAAGGAACACATGAGTTTCTATGAACACCATGAATCTAATATCCAGAACTCCCAAGAAGCACCAGATGCCGCTGTTTACAGCTCATGTTATTGACAGTAGTAACACAGTACATAGCAGTTCACACAAGTTATAGACTACTCGATAACAAATTAATCAATCCAACAGCTTGCAAAAAAAAAAAAAAGAGGCAAAAAAGAAGAAGAAAATTTTGGACGAACTAGTCTTTGGAATTATGTTAAAACTTAAAGCTGAAAACTCTGTTGGTTAGTGGACATCTATGGTCCAAACATGGAAAGGCTTCAAGTATCCAGCTATAAAACACCAAACTATGGGCTCATAGAACATTGGTAACTATATAATTCATGAATAATATGCTACAAGTAAAAAAATATTACCCTTATAGCACAATGCGAAGTACGCATAAAGCACATTAACCCAAAATAGTAGAAAAACCTATTGAAGACAAAATATGCAGCCAAGGGCGCATTCACAATGGCAGACCAATGAACCATGGTTAGGAAACTCAGCAAGCTGACCAAAAAAAAAAACCAATTTAACTTAAACAATATAGAGAAAACTGACTTATTGCTTATTTGATTAAAAGCTCATGATCATTTTGAACATACTCTTTAGTAGATTTTCATTTCTTTTACAACCAACGTATGCCCACATGGCTGCTTGCTGCATTCAAGTCCTCTATTGTTTTTAAGCTCTCGATCATTTTCAACACAATTGTTTTTAAGCTCTCGATCATTTTCAACACAATCCTTTCCAATTTTTCTTTTTCTAACACCTACATATACCCATGCAACTACACACAATCTGAGTGTTGTCTATTGGGTTAACAAGATGGTGCAAAGGAACCTGTTCTAGAATACCATGCTCCTTCACCAAGATTATACTAATTTCAACCCCGTTAACATAACCCAACAACACACAAAAAAGAGAAAGGACCTTCAATGTATGGTGGACTATACCATGAGAAACGTTGGATTTAATATTGCTCAAGTCATTAGGGTATAACCCATGTATGGAGGATTTCATGTTTCCATGCTTGGGCCACCAAGCAAAAACAGAGTTCTCAACCTGTGGCTGGCCATGATTTGAGTTTTTGTGTTATTTGGATGGCAAAGAACCATCAATTGAACAAAACAATTGTTAACATATGACCCAAACTGGTCTACACATCTAGATTGGGCATTTCTCTCCATTTGTGTGGTTTGGGTTTTGTTTTTGCAGTGACATATGACCCAAACTAGTCTGCACATCTGGATTGGGCATATTGCCAGTTGGACTATTGCTTCAATTCTACTATTTATTGGTAAAATTCAAAATGGGTTGTGGTGTTTAAGTACCATTTTATTTTTTATTTTATAGAGCAAACACTGCCAACTGTGCTACAGGAAGGTAGTTGCAATCAGTTCCTATCATTTTATTTGTTTAAACATGTCATGGTTGGACTGGAACAGACCATTGTTTAGATTTGGACCAAACTGCTAACAGAAAGGTCTGGTCTAGCAGCCCCTCAACATCTACAGTCCCCTTTTTCTGTAGGACAGGAAGCCAAAATAGGACAGGATTTTAAAGCTCAGGCTGAAACAGGTGAAATCAAGGACATTACTTGAATGCTACTACAGGTACATGCGAAGAAATGATCCAAAGGGCCATATGTGCCAGGGAATTGGGAGTTCCAACATGGCAGGAATCTGAAATTTAAGGCTATATCTGTTTCCTTTTGTTTGTAGCTTGATTTTGAGTTTTATGATCGATTTTCATAAAATGTGTGTGAATTTCAACATTAAGTGTATGTTTTTGAAATCTTTAACTGCACACGTAATCCTAAAATTTGAATGATCCAAATGACTTTTAAGATGGATTTCCATGAAAATATATATGAATCTCGATGAAATGTATGCTTATAAAATAATGTTGAAATCCTAGGCTCTGCTTGTTACTATATATGTGCAACCTAATGGTCTTTAATAGAAATGATGTCACCTAATTTAGATTCAGAGACCAGATCATTCTAGAAGCTGTGCACCCTATGGTAAAAATCAGAGTTCCTAGATAACTTTTCTGGTTAAAGACGTATATTGTTGACTTTAAATCACATGACTTGGGAGTTAATTTTTAGAGATGTTCTTTTCAAATAAAAACAAATTCAAAACCATTAGCATCGAACATTTAGGCATTTTTCGGAAACTAAGTTATTTATTTTCTTCTTTTTGTAAGTTATAGTCTTTGTCTAGCATCCTTTGTCTAGCATCAATGCAAATCAATAAAAAGGAAAGAAAGGGGAAAAAATCAATATTCCAATTAATCACATGACTAATATTCTTTCCCATCCTAGGTACTTGATGTTTCTTTGAATGAGAATCAAGAGAAAGCTTCTAGACCAAACCTTTATTTTGCTTATGTAAGCAGGGAAGCTAACAAGATTACCAACACCCTAACTAAAGTTGTAACTTGTAAGATTCTCTTGGTGGAAGATTTTGACGGCTTTTGCATAAGAAATATTAGCTTTCTGCATTTTAATCTAGTATTATGGGACAACATCTGATATATCGGCAAACTCTTTCTTAACAAAACTGCCCCCATCAGTAATTTTTAAAATCTGCATGCAAACTACGTTCCTTATGTTGGTTGGTGGCATTTTTATTCCAGTAAATGCATGCCTATTGTTTAAAAAGGTGCATGCAATAGATGATGTCATAAAAAGCATCTTCCCTAATGAATATCATCTTCTATTCAGTATGCATTTTCTTCCTTTTCTTCTTCTTTAAGCTGTTGTATAATGAATTCAATGCCATCATCTTCTATTCTTCTCTATTTCTTTTTTCTTTTTACTTTTTGGTTGGAGATACTATATACACACAATGCTCTGAGTGCATGGTTGGAGGGTTCAACTGATTGGGATTACAGTTTGTACAAGTGGGGTTATGGTTCAATGATCCAAAGCCCAAACCACTGAAACCATAGAGATGATGAACCTTACCCCGAATGGTCGATGCACTAAAATTCGTCAGATTGGAAAATCGTAGCAATAAGTTTTTCGACCTTTTTTCCATTTGAATATGAACCATTACTGTATTTTTTTCTTAACCATTATTTTTTCCTAAACTACAGCTCTTGTTCTCCATTCAACAGTTTGGGTTTTCAGTTCATACAAGTGTCATTGACAGGATGGGTTATCACCCTAGATGGCCCATGCACTGAAAACCTTTCATATTCAGTTGATCGAGAATTGTTGTATTTTTTTAATTTGTCTTTTTTTTCTTCTTTCCTGAGCCACATTGTTTATGATCTATAGCAGTGATGTCAGTTTCTTTAGTTCATTTAGTTGAAGTGCCCATTTTAGTTGATTGCAGGTATAGGTAGGATTTTGAAGGTCTTATTTTTTCATGGTATCCCTTTAAATATGTTCTAAACTTAATAGACGGTCTAGATCTATCTCTTAAATTGTCTAAGTTACCCAATGCAGCTAAAATTGTGTAATTCATAGTGCTCCAAATGAGCATTGAATCAATTCTCAAACTTAGAAACCCCGCCTATTTAGGAGCCTTTTAAATCTATCATCCAAGAAAAATTAACCACCCCATCTATTTTTAAGTCCTTTAAATGAAAAAACAACCATTCATTTCTAAATTAGTGGACCTCTTTTCTTTATAAATAGCCATTTCTTCCTTTATTTCATTATTCTGTTGTCCAAACATACATACAAGAAGGAGAGAGATGGGCTCCAAGAGACCATTGTCATTCATTAATTTATTTATTAATGTTTTGGTTGTGAGGCATCCTATTATGCATGTTTGAGAGAAACTGCTTTGTTTGTTAAACAGCAGTAGCTACTTGTAATATATGATTTTGTTGATGGTTGTTGTCACATATTTGAAGATCTGCTGTATTGTATTTATATGTGGTGTCCTTAGGTCTTACATGAACTAAATGATGACTTCAATTGGACATGCCAAATTTAGATGATTATAACCTAAACCTAAACTTAAACCTAAACCTTAACCTAAACCTAAACCTATGACTTATAACCTAAACCTAAACCTAAAGCCTAAATGTATTCTCAAATCCCTAAACCTAAACCTACACCTAATCCTAATCTCAACTCCCTAACCTAAACCTAAACCTAAACTTGAAAACCCAAACCTAAACCCGATCCCGAATCCCCTTGTTGCAGTACGAGATGTAACAAGAATATGCATTAATTGTGTATTTGAATTTTTTTAAATGCACCAACCAGAAATGATTTGAGACGATGTTCAATAATACTTTGTTAAATATGAAATTCATGACCTTTAGTAACTTAGTTAATTAAAAAGAACTACATAGTGGCTTGATCCCAATCTGACTTTTTGGGTACGTAGGCAGCTGTTCGTAATGTACTAGAATATCGGTGAAGTCACAAATCTTTTTTCTCCTTTGAATTGTAACAGACTGTATCGGTTGCATTTTTCTCTGTCATAGGGGTTGTGGCTATCAAAGATATAATATTACCTCCTTATAGGGAAACATTTAATGATGTGTACAGGTAAATTCATTTTTTCTAATTCCTTATATTGTTTCCCAGTTATATTTGTATTGGTTTCAAAGTACAGGTAGCAATAAAAAGTGTTGGTCGATTGTGGCTTATAAACAAAGGAATAAGTAACCAACAATACGAATATGGGAGGCCTTCCCCAGGTATCCAAATGCTTTTAGATATAATTATGTTGTTTTTAAATGTATTAGATCAAAATTGATGGAGCAGACTCGAATGTGTGTCGGAGCTATCCGGATGTTGAGCGGGGGTCCTTGGAAGGTGAGAACTGCTGTTATGACCATGATAAAGCTGTCCATTTCCTATGGACAGCATTGGAGTGGCCTGACCATTTGGACAGGCCATGTTTATGTATTTACTCGAAATTGATGGAGCAGACCCGGATGTGCGTCGGAGCTATCCGGATGTTAAGCAGGGGCCCTTGGAAGGTGGGAACCGCTGTTATGACCATGATGAAGCTGTCCATTTCCTATGGACAGCATTGGAAGGGCCTGGCCATTTGGATAGGCCATATTTATGTATTTATTCGAAATTGATGGAGTAGACCCGGATGTGCATCGGAGTTATCCGGATGTTGAGTGGGGTCCCTGAAAGATGGGAACCGCTGTTATGACTATGATGAAGCTGTCCATTTCCTATGGACAACATTGGAAGGGTCTGGCCAATTGGAGCAGGCCGTGTTTATATCTGTATTTGCAGGGACCACACCCTTAACCTATAACTTAAACCAATTCTCAAATCCCAAAACAACTATAACCTAAACCTATAACCTAAACTCAATTCCCTAAACTTTAACCTACAACCTAACCTAAACCTATACTTATTCCCTAAACCTCTTCTAAAATCCCAAAACCTATAACCTAAACCATACCCTAAACCTATAACCTATAACCTAAACTCAATTCCCTAAACCTTAACCTATAACCTAACCTAAACCTATACTTATAACCTAAACCTATTCTCAAATCCCAAAACCTATAACTTAAACCTATAACCTATAACCTATAATCTGAACCTATAACCTAAACTCAACTCTCGAAACCTTAAACTATACCCTAACCTAAACTTATACTTATAATCTAAACCAATTCTCAACTCCCAAAACCTATAACTATAACTTAAACCTTAACCAAAAACCTATAACATAACCTAAACCTTAACCTTAACATATAACCTTAACCTAAACGTAAACGTAAACCTAAACCTAAACCAATAACCTAAACCAATTCTCAAATCCCTAAACCTAAACCTAAACCATAATGTATTGTCAAATCCCTAAAACTAAACCTACACCTAATCCTAATCTAAACTCTCTAACCTAAACCTAAACCTAAACTTGAAAACCCAAACCTAAACCCGACCCCGAACCCGAACCCAATTTCCTAAACCTAAACCTAAACCTATAATCTATAACCTAAACCTAAACTTAAAACCTAAATGTATTCTCAAATCACTAAACCTAAACCTACAACTAATCCTAATCACAACTCCCTAACCTAAACCTAAACCTAAACTTGAAAACCCAAACCTAAACCCGATCCCAAACCCCAACCCGATTTCCTAAACCTAAACATTAACCTATTCTCAATTCCTTAAACCTAAATCTTATAACCTAAACCTAAACCTAAACCTAAACCAATAACCTATAACCTAAACCTCAACATAAAACCTAAATGTATTCTCAAATCCCTAAACCTAAACCTACACCTAATCCTAATCTCAACGCCGTCACCTAAACCTAAACCTAAACCTAAACTTGAAAACCCAAACCTAAACCCGATCCCTTACCCAAATCCGATTTCCTAAACCTAAACATTAACCTATTCTCAACTCCCTAAACCTATATCATATAACCTAAACCGAAACCTAAACTTATACCTTAACCTAAACCTATAACCTATAACATAAACAAAAACCTAAAACCTAAACGTATTCTCAAATCCCTAAACCTAAACCTACACCTAATCCTAATCTCAACTCTCTAACCAAAACCTAAAACTCAAACCTAAACCCGATCTCGAACACGAACCTGATTTCCTAAACCTAAACCTTAACCTATTCTCAATTCCCTAAACCTATAGCTTATAACCTAAACCTTAACCTAAACCTAAAATTAAATCAATAACCTATAACATAAACCTAAACCTAAAACCTAAATGTATTCTCAAATCCCTAAACCTAAACCTACACATAATCCTAATCTCAACTCCCTAACCTAAACCTAAACCTAAACTTGAAAACCCAAACCAAAACCCGATCCCGAACCTGAACCCGATTTCCTAAACCTAAACCTTAACCTATTCTCAATTCCCTAAACCTATATCTTATCACCTAAACCTAAGCCTAAACCTAAACCTAAACCTGTAACCTATAACCTAAACCTAAACCTAAACCTATAACCTAAATGTATTCTCAAATCCCTAAACCTAAACCTATACCTAATCCTAATCTCAACTTCATAATCTAAACCTAAACTAAAACTTGAAAACCAAAACCTAATCCCGAACCCGATTTCCTAAACCTAAACCTTAACCTATTCTCAATTCCCTAAACCTATAGCTTATAACCTAAACCTAAACCTAAACCGAAACCGAAACCTAAACCTATAACATAAAACCTAAACCTAAATGAATTCTTAAATCCCTAAACCAAAACCTACACCTAATCCTAATCTCAACTCCCTAACCTAAACCTAAACCTAAACTTGAAAACTAAAACCTAAACCCGATCCCGAACCTGAACCCGATTTCCTAAACCTAAACCTTAACCTATTCTCAATTCCCTAAACCTATTGCTTATAACCTAAAGCGAAACCTAAACCTATACCTAAACATAAACATAAACCTAAACCTATAACCTATAACCTAAACATAAACCTAAAACCTAAATGTATTCTCAAATCCCTAAACCTAAACATACACCTAATCCTAATCTCAACTACCTAACCTAAACCTAAACCTAAACTTAAAAACTCAAACCTAAACCCGAACCTGATTTCCTAAACCTAAACCTTAATGTATTCTTAATTCCCAAAACCTAAACCTACACCTAATCCAAATCTCAACTCCATAACATAAACCTAAACCGAAACTTAAAAATCCAAACATAAACCCAATCCCAAACCCGAACCCGATTTCACAAACCTAAACATTAACCTATTCTCAATTCCCTAAACCTATTGCTTATAACCTAAACCGAAACCTAAACCTATACCTTAACCTAAACCTAAACCTAAACCTATAACCTATAACCTAAACCTAAACCCAAAACTTAAATGTATTCTCAAATCCCTAAACCTAAACCTACACCTAATCCTAATCACAACTCCCTAACCTAAACCTAAACCTAAACTTGGAAACCAAAACCTAAACCCGATCCCGAACCTGAACCCGATTTCTTAAACCTAAACCTTAACCTATTCTCAATTCCCTAAACCTATAACTTATAACCTAAACCAAAGCCTAAACCAAAACCTTAACGTAAACCTAAACCTAAACCTAAACCAGTAACCTATAACCTAAACCTAAACCTAAAATCTAAATGTATTCTCAAATCCCTAAACCTAAACCTATACCAAATCCTAATCTCAACCCCCTAACCTAAACCTAAACCTAAACTTGAAAACCAAAACCTAAACCCGATCCCGAACACGAACCCGATTTCCTAAACCTAAACCTTAACCTATTATCAATTCCCTTAACCAACAGTTTATAACCTAAACCTAAACCTAAACCTAAACCTAAACCTAAACCCATAACATAAAACCTAAACCTAAACCAAAAACCTATTGTATTCTGAAATCCCTAAACCTAAACCTACACCTATTCCTAATCTCAACTCCCTAACCTAAACCTAAACCTAAACTTGAAAACTTAAACCTAAACCCGATCCCGAACCCGAACCCGATTTCTGAAACCTAAACCTTAACCTATTCTTAATTCCCAAAACCTATATCTTATAACCTAAACCTAAGCCTAAACTTAAAGCTAAACCTATAAACTATAACCTAAACCTAAGCTTAAAACCTAATTGTATTCTCAAATCTCTAAACCTAAACCTGCACCTAATCCTAATCTCAACTCCCTAACCTAAACCTAAACCTAAACTTGAAAAACGAAACCTAAACCCAATCCCGAACCCAAACCCGATTTCCTAAACCTAAACCTTAACCTGTTCTCAATTCCCAAAACCTATATCTTATAACCTAAGCCTAAACCTAAACCTATAACCTAAACCTAAACCTAAAAGCTAAATGTTTTCTTAAAATCCTAAACCTAAACCTATACCTAATCTGAATCTCAACTCTCTAACCTAAACCTAAACCTAAACTTGAAAACCAAAACCTAAACCCGATCCCGAACCCAAACTCGATTTCCTAAACCTAAACCTTAACCTATTCTCAATTCCCTAAACCAATAGTTTATATCCTAAACCTAAACCAAAACCTAAACCTAAACCTAAAACCTAATGTATTCTCAAATCCCTAAACCTAAACCTACACCTAATCCTAATCTCAACTCCCTAACCTAAACCTAAACCTAAACTTGAAAACCAAAACCTAAACCTGATCCCGAACCCGAACCCGATTTTCTAAACCTAAACCTTAACCTATTCTCAATTCCCTAAACCTATAGCATATAACCTAAACCTAAACCTGTAACCTATAACCTAAACATAAACCTAAAACCTAAATGTATTCTTAAATCCCTACACCTAAACCTACACCTAATCCTAATCTCAACTCCCTAACCTAAACCTAAACTTGAAAACCAAAACGTAAAGCCGATCCCGAACCTGAACCCGATTTCCTAAACCTAAACCGTAACCTATTCTCAATTCCCTAAACCTATAGCTTATAACCTAAACCATAACCTAAACTTAAACCTAAACGAATAACCTATAACATAAACCTAAACCTAAAACCTAAATGTATTCTCAAATTCCTAAATCTAAACCTACACCTAATCTTAATCTCAAATCCCTAACCTAAACCTAAACCTAAAGTTGAAAACCCAAACACAAACCCGATCCCGAACCCGAACCCGATTTCCTAAACCTAAACCTTAACCTATTCTCAATTACCTAAACCTATATCTTATCACCTAAACCTAAGCCTAAACCTAAACCTAAACCTGTAACCTATAACCTAAACCTAAACCTAAAACCTAAATGTATTCTCAAATCCCTAAGCCTAAACCTATACCTAATCCTAATCTCAACTCCCTAACCTAAACCTAAACCTAAACATGAAAACCAAAACCTAAACCTGATCCCGAACCCGAACTCGATTTCCTAAACCAAAACCTTAACCTATTCTCAATTCCGTAAACCTATAGCTTATAACCTAAACCTAAACCTAAACCTAAACCTATTACATAAAACCTAAACCTAAATGTATTCTTAAATCCTTAAACCTAAACCTACACCTAATCCTAATCTCAACTCCCTAACCTAAACCTAAACCTAAACTTGAAAACTAAAACCTAAACCCGAACCCGAACCTGAACCTGATTTCCTAAACCTAAACCTTAACCTATTCTCAATTCCCTAAACCTATTGCTTATAACCTAAACCGAAACCTAAACCTATACCTAAACCTAAACATAAACCTAAACCTAAACCTTAACCTATTCTCAATTCCCTAAACCTATTGCTTATAACCTAAACCGAAACCTAAACCTATACCTAAACCTAAACATAAACCTAAACCTATAACCTATAACCTAAACATAAACCAAAAATGTAAATATATTCTCAAATCCCTAAACCTAAACCTACACCTAATCCTAATCTCAACTCCATAACCTAAACCTAAACCTAAACTTGAAAACTCAAACCTAAACCCAATCTCGAACCCGAACCCGATTTCCTAAACCTAAACCTTAATGTATTCTCAATTCCCTAAACCTAAATCTACACCTAATCCTAATCAACTTCCTAACCTAAACATAAACCTAAACTTGAAAATCCAAACCTAAACCCGATCCCGAACCCGAACCCGATTTCATAAACCTAAACCTTAACCTATTCTCAATTCCCTAAACCTATTGCTTATAACCTAAACCGAAACCTAAACCTATACCTTAACCTAAACCTAAACCTAAACCTAAAACCTAAATGTATTATCAAATCCCTAAACCTATACCTACACCTAATCCTAATCACAATTCCTAACCTAAGCCTAAACTTAAACTTGAAAACCAAAACCTAAACCCGATCCCGAACCTGAACCCGATTTCCTAAACCTAAACCTTAACCTATTCTCAATTCCCTAAACCTATAGCTTATAACCTAAACCTAAGCCTAAACCTAAACCTTAACCTAAACCTAAACCTAAACCTAAACCTGTAACCTATAACATAAACCTAAACCTAAAACCAAAATGTAATCTCAAATCCCGAAACCTAAACCTATACCTAATCCTAATCTCAACTCCCTAACCTAAACCTAAACCTAAACTTGAAAACCAAAACCTAAACCCGATCCCGAACACGAACCCGATTTCCTAAACCTAAACCTTAACCTATCTTCAATTCCCTAAACCTATAGCTTATAACCTAAACCTAAACCTAAACCTATAACATAAAACCTAAACCTAAACCTAAAACCTAATGTATTCTCAAATCCCTAAACCTAAACCTACACCTAATCCAAATCTCAACTCCCTAACCTAAACCTAAATCTAAACTTGAAAACTCAAACCTAAACCTGATCTCAAACCCGAACCCGACTTCCTAAACCTAAACCTTAACCTATTCTCAATTCCCTAAACCTATATCTCATAACCTAAACCTAAGCCCAAACCTAAACCTAAACCTGTAACCTATAACCTAAACCTAAATATAAAATCTAATTGTATTCTCAAATCTCTAAACCTAAACCTACACCTAATCCTAATCTCAACTCCCTAACCTAATCCTAAACATAAACTTGAAAACCCTAACCTAAACCAGATCCCGAACCCGAACCCGAACTCGATTTCGTAAACCTAAACCTTAACCTATTCTCAATTCCCTAAACCTATATCTTATAATCTATGCCTAAACCTAAACATAAACCTGTGACCTATGACCTACACTTAAACCTAAAACCTAAATGTATTCTCAAATCCCTAAACATAAACCTATACCTAATACTAATCTCAACTCCCTAACCAAAACATAAACCTAAACTTGAAAACTAAAACCTAAACCCGATCCCGAACCCGAACCCGATTTCCTAAACCTAAACCTTAACCTATTCTCAATTCCCTAAACCTATAGCTTATAACCTAAACCTAAACCTAAACATAAACCTATAACATAAAACCTAAACCTAAACCTAAAACCTAATGTATTCTCAAATCCCTAAACCTAAACCTACACCTAATCCAAATCTCAACTCCCTAACCTAAACCTAAACCTAAACTTGAAAACTCAAACCTAAACCCGATCTCGAACCCGAACCCGATTTTCTAAACCTAAACCTTAACCTATTCTCAATTCCCTAAACTTATATCTCATAACCTAAACCTAAGCCCAAACCTAAACCTAAACCTGTAACCTATAACCTAAACCTAAACATAAAACCTAATTGTATTCTAAAATCTCTAAACCTAAACCTACACCTAATCCTAATCTCAACTCCCTAACCTAATCCCAAACATAAACTTGAAAACCCTAACCTAAACCAGATACCGAACCCGAACCCGAACCCGAATTCCTAAACCTAAACCTTAACCTATTCTCAATTCCCTAAACCTATATCTTATAATTTAAGGCTAAACCTAAACCTAAACCTGTGACCTATAACCTAAACCTAAACCTAAAACCTAAATGTATTCTCAAATCCCTAAACCTAAACCTATACCTAATACTAATCTCAACTCCCTAACCTAAACCTAAACTTAAACTTGAAAACAAAAACCTAAACTCGATCCCGAACCCGAACCCGATTTCCTAAACCTAAACCTTAACCTATTCTCAATTCCCTAAACCTATAGCTTATAACCTAAACCTAAACCAAAACCTAAACCTAAACCTATAACATAAAACCTAAACCTAAACCTAAGCCTAAAACCTAATGTATTCTCAAATCCCTAAACCTAAACCTACACCTAATCCTAATCTCAACTCCCTAACCTAAACCTAAACCTAAACTTGAAAACCAAAACCTAAACCTGATCCCGATTTTCTAAACCTAAACCTTAACCTATTCTCAATTCCCTAAACCTATAGCTTATAACCTAAACCAAAGCCTTAACCTAAACCTGTAACCTATAACCTAAACCTAAACCAGAAACCTAAATGTATTCTTAAATCCCTACACCTAAACCTACACCTAATCCTAATCTCAACTCCTTAACCTAAACCTAAACTTCAAAACCAAAACCTAAACCCTATCCCGAACCTGAACCCGATTTCCTAAACCTAAACCATAACCTATTCTCAACTCCAAAAACCTATTGCTTATAACCTAAACCTATACCTTAACCTAAACCTAAACCTAAACCTATAACCTATAACTTAAACATAAACCTAAAACCTAAATGTATTCTCAAATTCCTAAACCTAAACTTACACCTAATCCTAATCTCAACTCCCTAACCTAAACCTAAACCTAAACTTGAAAACCAAAACCTAAACCTGATCCCGAACCTGAACCCGATTTTCTAAACCTAAACCTTAACCTATTCTCAATTCCCTAAACCTATAGCTTATAACCTAAACCTAAGCCTTAACCTAAACCTAAACATAACCCTGTAACCTATAACCTAAACCTAAACTAAAAACCTAAATGTATTCTTAAATCACTACACCTAAACCTACACCTAATCCTAATCTCAACTCCCTAACCTAAACCTAAACTTCAAAACCAAAACCTAAACCATATCTTGAACCTGAACCCGATTTCCTAAACCTAAACCATAACCTATTCTCAATTCCAAAAACCTATTGCTTATAACCTAAAGCTATACCTTAACCTAAACCTAAACCTAAACCTATAACCTATAACTTAAACATAAACCTAAAACCTAAATGTATTCTCAAATCCCTAAACCTAAACTTACACCTAATCCTAATCTCAACTCCCTAACCTAAACCTATACCTAAACTTGAAAACTCAAACCTAAACCCGATCCCGAACCCAAACCCGATTTCCTAAACCTAAACCATAATGTATTCTCAATTCCCTAAACCTAAACCTACACATAGTCCTAATCTCAACTCCCAAACCTAAACCTAAACCTAAACTTGAAAATCCAAACCTAAACCCGATCCCGAGCCCGAACCCGATTTCCTAAACCTAAACCTTAACCTATTCTCAATTCTATAAACTTATTGCTTATAACCTAAACCGAAACCTAAACCTATACCTTAACCTAAACCTAAACCTATAACCAATAACCTAAACCTAAACCTAAAACCTAAATGTATTCTTAAATCCCTAAACCTAAACCTACACCTAATCGTAATCACAACTCCCTAACCTAAACCTAAAGTTGAAAACCAAAACCTAAACCCTATCCCGAACCTAAACCCAATTTCCTAAACTTAAACCTTAACCGATTCTGACTTCCCAAAACCTATTGCTTATAACTTAAACCGAAACCTAAACCTAAACCTATAACCTATAACCTAAACATAAACCTAAAACCTAAATGTATTCTCAAATCCCTAAACCAAAACCTACACCTAATCCTAATCTCAACTCCCTAACCTAAACCTAAACCTAAACTTGAAAACTCAAACCTAAACCCGATCCCGAACCCGAACCCGATTGCCAAAACCTAAACCTTAATGTATTCTCAATTCCCTAAACCTAAACCTACACCTAATCCTAATCTCAACTCCTTAACCTAAACCTAAACCTAAACTTGAAAATTCAAAACTAAACCCGATCCCGAACCCGAACCCGATTTCCTAAACCTAAACCTTAACCTATTCTCAATTCTCTAAACTTGTTTATAACCTAAACCGAAACCTAAACCTATACCTTAACCTAAACCTAAACCTATAACATATAACCTAAACTTAAACCTATAACCAAAATGTATTCACAAATCCATAAACCAAAACCTACACCTAATTCTAATCTCACCTCCCTAACCTAAACTTGAAAACCAAAACCTAAACCCGATCCTGAACCCGAACCCGATTTCCTAAACCTAAACCTTAACCTATTCTCAATTCCCTAAACCTATAGCTTATAACCTAAACCTAAGCCTAAACCTAAACCTAAACCTAAACCTGTAACCTATAACAAAAACCTAAACCTAAAAGCTAAATGTATTCTCAAATTCCTAAACCTAAACCTATACCTAATCCAAATCTCGACTCCCTAACCTAAACATATAACATAAAACATAAACCTAAACCTAAAACCTAATGTATTCTCAAATCCCTAAACCAAAACCTACACCTAATCATAATCTCAACTCCCTAACCTAAACCTAAACCTAAACTTGAAAACCAAAACCTAAACCCGATCCCGAACCCAAACCCGATTTCCTAAACCTAAACCTTAACCCATTCTCAATTTCCTAAACCTATAGCTTATAACCTAAACCAAAACCTTAACCTAAACCTAAACCTAAACCTAAACTTGTAACCTATAACCTAAACCTAAACCTAAAACCTAAATGTATTCTTAAATCCCTAATCCTAAACCTACACCTAATCCTAATCTCAACTCCCTAACCTAAACCAAAACCTAAACTTGAAAACCAAAACCTAAACCCGATCCCGAACCTGAACCCGATTTCCTAAACCTAAACCTTAACCTATTCTCAATTCCCTAAACCTATTGCTTATAACCTAAACCGAAACCTAAACCGATACCTTAACCTAAACTTAAACCTAAACCTATAACCTATAACCTAAACATAAACCTAAAACCTAAATGTCTTCTCAAATCCCTAAATCTAAACTTACACCTAATCCTAATCTCAACTCCCTAACCTAAACCTAAACTTAAAAACTCAAACCTAAATCCGATCCAGAACTCGAACACGATTTCCTAAACCTAAACCTTAATGTATTCCCAATTCCCTAAACTTAAACCTACACCTAATCCTAATCTCAACTCCCTAACCTAAACCTAAACCGAAACTTGAAAATCCAAACCTAAACCTGATCCTGAACCCGAACCCGATTTCCTAAACCAAAACCTTAACCTATTCTCAATTCCCTAAACCTATTCCTTATAACCTAAACCTATACCTTAACCTAAACCTAAACCTATAACCTATAACCTAAACCTAAACCTAAAACCTAAATGTATTCTCAAATCCCTAAACTAAAACCTACACCTAATCCTAATCTTAACTCCCTAACCTAAACCTAAACCTAAACTTGAAAACCAAAACCTAAACCCGATCCCGAACCCGAACCCGATTTCCCAAACCTAAATCTTAATCTATTCTCAATTCCCTAAACATATAACTTATAACCTAAACCTAAGCCTAAACCTAAACCTTAACCTAAACCTAAACCTAAACCTAAACCTGTAACCTATAACATAAACCTAAACCTAAAACCTAAATGTATTCTCAAATCCCTAAACCTAAACATACACCTAATCCTAATCTTAACTCTCTAACCTAAACATAAACCAAAACTTGAAAACCAAAACCTAAACCCGATCCCGAACCCGAACCCGATTTCCTAAACCTAAACCTTAACCTATTCTCAATTCCGTAAACCTATTGCTTATAACCTAAACCGGAACCTAAACCTATACCTTAACTCAAATATAAACCTAAAACCTAAATGTATTCTCAAATCCCTAAACCTAAGCCTACACCTAATCCTAATCTCAACTCCCTAACTTAAATCTAAACCTAAACTTGAAAACTCAAACCTAAACCCGATCCTAAACCCGAACTCGATTTCCTAAACCTATACCTTAATGTATTCTCAAATCCCTAAACATAAACCTACACCTTATCCTAATCTCAACTCCCTAACCTAAACCTAAACCCAAACTTGAAAACCCAAACCTAAACCCGATCTCAAACCCGAACCCGATTTCCTAAACCTAAACCTTAACCTATTCCCAATTCCCTAAACCTATAGCTTATAACCTAAACCTAAACTTAAACCTTAAGCTAAACCTAAACCTAAACCAATAACCTATAACCAATCCCTAAACCTAAAACCTAAATGTATTCTCAAATCCCTAAACCTAAACCTAAACCTACACCTAATCCTAATCTCAACTCCCTACCCTAAAACTGAACTTGAAAACCCAAACCTAAACCCGATCTCGAACCCGAACCCGATTTCCTAAACCTAAACTTTTTCCTATTCTCAATTCCCTAAACTTATAACTTATAACCTAAACCTATATAATATATAACTTAAACCTAAACCTAAAACCTAATGTATTCTCAAATCCCTAAACCTAAACCTACACCTAATCCTAATCTCAACTCCCTAATCTAAACCTAAACCTAAACTCCAAAATCCAAACCTAAACTCGATCCCAAACCCGAACCCGATTTCCTAAACCTAAACCTTAACCTATTCTCAATTCGCTAAACCTATAGCCTATAACCTAAACCTAAACCTAAACCTAAACCTTAACCTAAACCAATAACCTATAACCTAAACCTAAACCTAAAACCTAAATGTATTCTCGAATCCCTAAACCTAAACCTACACCTAATCCTAATCTCAACTCCCTAACCTAAACCCAAACCTAAACTTGAAAACTCAAACCTAAACCTGATCCCAAACCCGAACCCGATTTCCTTAACCTAAACATTAACCTATTCTCAATTCCCTAAACCTATAGCTTATAAGCTAAACCTAAACCTAAACCTATAACCTAAATGTATTCTCAAATCTCTAAACCTAAACCTACACCTAATCTTAATCTCAACTCTCTAACCTAAACCTAAACTTAAACTTGAAAACCCAAACTTAAACCCGATGCCGAACCTGAACCCGATTTCCTAAACCTAAACATAAACCTAAACTTGAAAACCCAAACCTAAACCCAATGCTGAACCCGAACCCGATTTCCTAAACCTAAACCTTAACCTATTCTCAATTCCCTAAACCTTAACCTATAACCTAACCTAAACCTAAACCTATTACCTGCACTTATAACCTAAACCTATAACCTAAACCTAAGCCTAAAACTTAAACCTAAACCTAAAATTGAAATGTATTCTCAAATCCTTAAACCTAAACCTACACCTAATCCTAATCTCACACTACCAAAAAAACGGGCAAAGGCTACGGATTTAATCCGTAGCCATAGGCCTAAGGCTACGGATTAAGTCCGTAGCTAGTCCGTAACACGACCGTCGTCGTAGGTACCATAACGATAGGTCTGGAACCTATGGCTACGGATTAAATCCGTAGCCTTAGACATATGGCTACGGATTTAATCCGTAGCCTTTTCCCCTGTAGCAAAAAAAATAAACAGCTATAGATATTATTTGTAGCTGAAAATCCGTAGCAATAGGCCAAAATTTAAAAGGCTACACCTATCTGATTATTGGCTACGGATTTAATCCGTAGCTATATGTTAAATAGCTACAGATATAATCCATAGCAATTATATCTGTAGCAAAAACTTTAAACAACTACGGATATTCTTTGTAGCTGAAAGTCCGTAGCAATATGTCAAAATTTAAAAGGCTACACCTGTCTGACTAGTGGCTACGGTCAATATCCGTAGCTATTTTGTACATTGAAAAATTAAATCACTGTTCATTCAATTACCACCTGTTCATTCAATTACCACCTGTACAATCATTCATTCATTCAATTACAATCATTCATTCATTCAATTACAATTACAATCCTTCATTCATTCAATTACAATTACAATCCTTCGTTCAATTAATTACAATTACAATCAATTACAGTTACAAATACAATAATGCTGAAAATACAGATCTTTGGCTTCATTAGAGAAATGTGCTCGACTTCACCGAATTTCAGCAGCTTCGTATATTCCATCATCCTACAAACAGTCATGTCATTCATAAATTAGAATGCCCATTAGAGAAAAGAAAGACAGTGAAAGAAGTGCATCACGCATAACCACTTTTTTTTCTTAATGAATTAAAAAAAAAAAAAAACTCAAAGAGGAATGAAATTGACACAAAAGAAATGGTCTCACCATATGATTATAGGTTTAGGTTTGGTTTAGGTTTAGGTTATACGTTTAGGTTAAGGTTAGGCTATAGGTTATAATTAAGTTTAGGTTATAGGTTAAGGTTTAGGTTATAAGTTTTGGTTTAGGTTTAGGTTAAGGTTTAGGTTATAGGTTATAGCTTTTGGGAACTTGATTACAGGTTAAGGTTTAGGTTTAGGAAATCGGGTTCGGGTTTGGGATCGGGTTTAGGTTTGGGCTTTCAAGTTTAGGTTTAGGTTAGGGAGTTGAGATTAGGATGAGGTGTAGGTTTAGGTATAGGGATAGGTCAAGGTTTAGGTTAGGTTATATGTTATAAGTATAGGTTTAGGTTAGGTTATAGGGATAGGTTTAGGTTATAGGTCAAGGTTTAGGGATTTGATTTTAGGCTATAGGTTTAGGATTAGGTCTAGGTTGAGGTTTAGGGAATTGAGTTTAGGTTATAGGTTTAGGTTTAGGTAATAGGTTTTGGGATTTGGGAATAGTTTTAGGTTATAAGTATAGGTTTAGGTTAGGTTATAGGTTAAGGTTTTGGGATTTGAGTTTAGGTTATAGGTTTAGGATTAAGTCTAGGTTGAGGTTTAGGGAATTGAGTTTAGGTTATAGGTTTAGGTTTAGGTTTAGGTTAAGGTTTAGGGAATTGAGTTTAGGTTATAGTGGAAAGTTTAGGTTTAGGTGTAGGTAATAGCTTTTGGGAGTTGGGACTAGTTTTAGGTTATAAGTCTTGGTGTAGGTTAGGTTATAGGTGAAGGTTTTGGGATTTGAAGTTTAGGTTATAGGTTTAGGATTAGGTCAAGGTTGAGGTTTAGGGAATTGAGTTTAGGTTATAGGTTTAGGTTTAGGTTTAGGTTGAGGTTTGGGTTTTGGGATTTGAGAATGGGTTCGGGTTTAGGTTATAGGTTTTGGTTTTGGTTTAGGGAATAGGTTTTGGGATTTGGAAATAGTTTTAGGTTTTAAGTATAAGTTTAGGTTAGGTTATAGGTTAAGGTTTAGGGATTTGAGTTTAGGCTATAGGCTTAGGTTTAGGTCTAGGTTGAGGTTTAGAGAATTGAGTTTAGGTTATAGGTTTAGGTTTAGGTTTAGGTTTAGGTAATAGGTTTTGGGATTTGGGAATAGTTTTAGGTTATAAGTATAGGTTTAGGTTAGGTTATATGTCAAGGTTTAGGGATTTGAGTTTAGGCTATAGGTTTAGGATTAGGTCTAGGTTGAGGTTTAGGGAATTGAGTTTAGGTTATAGGTTTAGGTTTAGGTTTAGGTTGAGGTTTAGGGAATTGAGTTTAGGTTATAGGTTTAGGTTTAGTTTTAGGTTTAGGTAATAGGTTTTGGGATTTGGGAATAGTTTTAGGTTATAAGTATAGGTTTAGTTGTGGTTTTAGGTTAAGGTTTTGGGATTTGTGTTTAGGCTATATGTTTAGGTTTAGGTCTAGGTCTAGGTTAAGGTTTAGGGATTTGAGTTTAGGCTATAGGTTTCGGTTTAGGTCTAGGTTGAGATTAGGTTATAGGTTTAGGTTTAGGTGTCAGAGTTTGGGTTTAGGGGATTTGAGAATGGGTTCGGGTTTAGGTTATAGGTTTTGGTTTTGGTTTAGGTTATAGGTCTTGGGATTTGATAATGGGTTCAGGTTTAGGTTATAGGTTTTGGATTTGAGAATCGGTTTAGGTAATAGGTTTTGGGATTTGGGAATAGTTTTAGGTTATAAGTATAGGTTTAGGTTAGGTTATAGGTCAAGGTTTAGGGATTTGAGTTTAGGCTATAGGTTTAGGATTAGGTCTAGGTTGAGGTTTAGGGAATTGAGTTTAGGTTATAGGTTTAGGTTTAGGTTTAGGTTGAGGTTTAGGGAATTGAGTTTAGGTTATAGGTTTAAGTTTAGGTTTAGGTTTAGGTAATAGGTTTTGGGATTTGGGAATAGTTTTAGGTTATAAGTATAGGTTTAGGTTAGGTTATAGGTTAAGGTTTTGGGATTTGAGTTTAGGTTATAGGTTTAGGATTAGGTCTAGGTTGAGGTTTAGGGAATTGAGTTTAGGTTATAGGCTTAGGTTTATGTTTAGGTTGAGGTTTAGGGAATTGAGTTTAGGTTATAGGTTTAGGTTTAGGTTTAGGTTTAGGTAATAGGTTTTGGGATTTGGGAATAGTTTTAGGTTATAAGTATAGGTTTAGGTTAGGTTATAGGTTAAGGTTTTGGGATTTGAGTTTAGGTTATAGGTTTAGGATTAGGTCTAGGTTGAGGTTTAGGGAATTGAGTTTAGGTTATAGGTTTAGGTTTAGGTTTAGGTTGAGGTTTGGGTTTTGGGATTTGAGAATGGGTTCGGGTTTAGGTTATAGGTTTTGGTTTTGGTTTAGGGAGTAGGTTTTGAGATTTGGGAATAGTTTTAGGTTTTAAGTATAAGTTTAGGTTAGGTTATAGGTTAAGGTTTAGGGATTTGAGTTTAGGCTACAGGTTTAGGTTTAGGTCTAGGTTGAGGTTTAGAGAATTGAGTTTATGTTATAGGTTTAGGTTTAGGTTTAGGTTTAGGTTTAGGTAATAGGTTTTGGGATTTGGGAATAGTTTTAGGTTATAAGTATAGGTTTAGGTTAGGTTATAGGTCAAGGTTTAGGGATTTGAGTTTAGGCTATAGGTTTAGGATTAGGTCTAGGTTGAGGTTTAGGGAATTGAGTTTAGGTTATAGGTTTAGGTTTAGGTTTAGGTTGAGGTTTAGGGAATTGAGTTTAGGTTATAGGTTTAGGTTTAGTTTTAGGTTTAGGTAATAGGTTTTGGGATTTGGGAATAGTTTTAGGTTATAAGTATAGGTTTAGGTTAGGTTATAGGTTAAGGTTTTGGGATTTGAGTTTAGGCTATATGTTTAGGTTTAGGTCTAGGTCTAGGTTAAGGTTTAGGGATTTGAGTTTAGGCTATAGGTTTAGGTTTAGGTATAGGTTGAGATTAGGTTATAGGTTTAGGTTTAGGTTTAGGTTATAGGTTTAGGGATTTGAGAATGGGTTCGGGTTTAGGTTATAGGTTTAAGTTAAGGTTTAGGTTATAGGTCTTGGGATTTGATGATGGGTTCTGGTTTTGGTTATTGGTTTTTGTTTTGAGAATCGGTTTAGGTAATAGGTTTTGGGATTTGGGAATAGTTTTAGGTTATAAGTATAGGTTTAGGTTAGGTTATAGGTCAAGGTTTAGGGATTTGAGTTTAGGCTATAGGTTTAGGATTAGGTCTAGGTTGAGGTTTAGGGAATTGAGTTTAGGTTATAGGTTTAGGTTTAGGTTTAGGTTGAGGTTTAGGGAATTGAGTTTAGGTTATAGGTTTAAGTTTAGGTTTAGGTTTAGGTAATAGGTTTTGGGATTTGGGAATAGTTTTAGGTTATAAGTATAGGTTTAGGTTAGGTTATAGGTTAAGGTTTTGGGATTTGAGTTTAGGTTATAGGTTTAGGATTAGGTCTAGGTTGAGGTTTAGGGAATTGAGTTTAGGTTATAGGTTTAGGTTTAGGTTGAGGTTTGGGTTTTGGGATTTGAGAATGGGTTCGGGTTTTGGTTTTGGTTTAGGGAATAGGTTTTGGGATTTGGGAATAGTTTTAGGTTTTAAGTATAAGTTTAGGTTAGGTTATAGGTTAAGGTTTAGGGATTTGAGTTTAGGCTATAGGTTTAGGTTTAGGTCTAGGTTAAGGTTTAGGGAATTGAGTTTAGGTTATAGGTTTAGGTTTAGGTTTAGGTTTAGGTAATAGGTTTTGGGATTTGGGAATAGTTTTAGGTTATAAGTATAGGTTTAGGTTAGGTTATAGGTCAAGGTTTAGGGATTTGAGTTTAGGCTATAGGTTTAGGATTAGGTCTAGGTTGAGGTTTAGGGAATTGAGTTTAGGTTATAGGTTTAGGTTTAAGTTTAGGTTGAGGTTTAGGGAATTGAGTTTAGGTTTAGGTTTAGGTTTAAGTAATAGGTTTTGGGATTTGGGAATAGTTTTAGGTTATAAGTATATGTTTAGGTTAGGTTATAGGTTAAGGTTTTGGGATTTGAGTTTAGGCTATAGGTTTAGGTTTAGGTCTAGGTCTAGGTTAAGGTTTAGGGATTTGAGTTTAGGCTATAGGTTTAGGTTTACGTCTAGGTTGAGGTTAGGTTATAGGTTTAGGTTTAGGTTTAGGTTTAGGTTTAGGTGTCGGTTTGGGTTTTGGGGATTTGAGAATGGGTTCGGGTTTAGGTTATAGGTTTTGGTTATGGTTTAGGTTATAGGTCTTGGGATTTGATAATAGATTCAGGTTTAGGTTATAGGTTTTGGATTTGAGAATGGGTTTAGGTAATAGGTTTTGGGGTTATAAGTATAGGTTTAGGTTAGGTTATAGGTCAAGGTTTAGGGATTTGAGTTTAGGCTATAGGTTTAGGATTAGGTCTAGGTTGAGGTTTAGGGAATTGAGTTTAGGTTATACGTTTAGGTTTAGGTTTAGGTTGAGGTTTGGGTCTTGGGATTTGAGAATGGGTTCGGGTTTAGGTTATAGGTTTTGGTTTTGGTTTAGGGAATAGGTTTTGGGATTTGGGAATAGTTTTAGGTTTTAAGTATAAGTTTAGGTTAGGTTATAGGTTAAGGTTTAGGGATTTGAGTTTAGGCTATAGGTTTAGGTTTAGGTCTAGGTTGAGGTTTAGGGAATTGAGTTTAGGTTATAGGTTTAGGTTTAGGTTTAGGTTTAGGTAATAGGTTTTGGGATTTGGGAATAGTTTTAGGTTATAAGTATAGGTTTAGGTTAGGTTATAGGTCAAGGTTTAGGGATTTGAGTTTAGGCTATAGGTTTAGGATTAGGTCTAGGTTGAGGTTTAGGGAATTGAGTTTAGGTTATAGGCTTAGGTTTAAGTTTAGGTTGAGGTTTAGGGAATTGAGTTTAGGTTATAGGTTTAGGTTTAGGTTTAGGTTTAGGTAATAGGTTTTAGGATTTGGGAATAGTTTTAGGTTATAAGTATAGGTTTAGGTTAGGTTATAGGTTAAGGTTTTGGGATTTGAGTTTAGGCTATAGGTTTAGGTTTACGTCTAGGTCTAGGTTAAGGTTTAGGGATTTGAGTTTAGGCTATAGGTTTAGGTTTACGTCTAGGTTGAGGTTAGGTTATAGGTTTAGGTTTAGGTTTAGGTTTAGGTGTCGGTTTGGGTTTTGGGGATTTGAGAATAGGTTCGGTTTTAGGTTATAGGTTTTGGTTATGGTTTAGGTTATAGGTCTTGGGATTTGATAATAGGTTCAGGTTTAGGTTATAGGTTTTGGATTTGAGAATGGGTTTAGGTAATAGGTTTTGGGGTTATAAGTATAGGTTTAGGTTAGGTTATAGGTCAAGGTTTAGGGTTTTCAAGTTTAGGTATAGGTTTAGGTTAGGGAGTTGAGATTAGGATTAGGTGTAGGTTTAAGTTTAGGGAATTGAGAATACATTTAGGTTATCAGTTTAGGTTTAGGTTTTAGGTTAAGGTTATATGTTCAGGTTTAGGTTATAGGTTTAAGTTAAGGTTGAGGTTTTGGGTCATAGGTTAAGGTTTTAGGTCATGGGTTTTGGTTTAGGTTATAGGTTATAGGTATAAGTTAAGGTTTAGGTTTAGGTTTAGGTTTAGGTTTAGGTTATAAGACATAGGTTTAGGGAATTGAGAATAGGTTAAGGTTTACGTTTAGGAAATCGGGTTTGGGTTCGGGATGGGGTTTATGTTTGGGTTTTCAAGTTTAGGTATAGGTTTAGGTTAGGGAGTTAAGATTAGGATTAGGTGTTGGTTTAAGTTTAGGGAATTGAGAATACATTTAGGTTATGGGTTTAGGTTTAGGTTTTAGGTTTTAGGTTAAGGTTATATGTTCAGGTTTAGGTTATAGGTTTAAGTTAAGGTTGAGGTTTAGGTTATAGGTTAAGGTTTTAGGTCATGGGTTTTGGTTTAGGTTATAGGTTATAGGTATAAATTAAGGTTTAGGTTTAGGTTTAGGTTTAGGTTTAGGTTATAAGACATAGGTTTAGGGAATTGAGAATAGGTTAAGGTTTAGGTTTAGGAAATCGGGTTTGGGTTCGAGATGGGGTTTATGTTTGGGTTTTCAAGTTTAGGTATAGGTTCAAGTTTAGGTTTTAGTTTAGGTTAAGGTATGGTCCCTGCAAAGCAAATATAGATATAAATACGGCCATCCGACATAAATGCCAGGCCCCTCCAATGCCGTCCATAAAAATGGATAGCTTCATCATGGTCATAATAGCGGTTCCCTCTTTCCGGGAACCCGCTCTTCCGAATAGCTCACGCACATCCGGTCTGCTCCATTAATTTCAATCAAATACATAAACATGGCACTGTCCAAATGGCCAGGCCCCTCAATCTTGTCCATAGGAAATGGACAGCTTCATCATGGTCATAACGGTTCCCACCTTCCAGGGACCCCCACTCATCCGGATAGCTCCGACGCACATCGGCGCTCCATTAATTTTGAGCAAATTTAATGGAGCAAATACGTAACCACTTGGTCCCAAATACTTACTTTATATAAGAAAATCTCCTCTGTTTTCTCAAATTTTTCATTTCGATCTTTTTGCCCAAATCCATGTTAATGCATGAGAATCATGCATAAACATAGATTTTAAGCAAAATACATGAGGAAAATTACAACATAGATATCATGCACACGATATCACATAATGTATTGTTTGATGAACTACACATGTGCATTCTTGACAAGAGACGTACCAGATGCTTAAATATGAAATAACCCTCCCACATGCAACATCCACCTGAAAGAATGCGCATAACCGTCATACTTGAGTAATCAATACATGAATGTACAACATCCACCTATACTTTAAAGCAAATAGCACCTGCCAAATTAAATGCTTCTTGGAAGTTGAAGTTATTAGAGATCCATATACTTTAAAGGTATTAATAGATAACACCAAATCTAGTCACTGTTGACATTTTTAGAAGCATCGCCTCCTCAAGATTCAACGATGACCCAACATCGCCTGGTACACATTTAGTTTATTAAACTCCATGGTATTGATGCAAAGATATTGTTGGTTTACAATAAGAAAGAGGAAATGAAAAACTGGCATTTACCTTATCATCTTTTAAGTGCGAATCAAGCCAATTCCCTTTTGAAGCTTTAGACTGTGACTGACTCAGTTGGGCTTAACAACCACCTTGCATTGCTCAGGCACAATCTCCTTGTTCAACTTCAGTATGGCATAATGGTAATTCTTCCCTTGAATGCCATGGAATTTAATATCAACAAACATTGGCTTGAAAACAGTTTCCACCTTCTCTTGCTCCACACCCTCTAAGGAAACATAAATCTTAAAGGAAAAAAAATAACGAAAAACAAAAATCAACTTTTACATTTAATTTCTATCAACCACAAACTCATCTTCCGCATAAGTAAAAGCTCTGATGAAATTCTAAAGACAAGATGGCAATATGTTCATTGCCAAAAAAAGGAAGGTCAAATACAAAATAAAGGAAAATGGAAAGCCTGAGATTCATCTTGAGCTCACCATTGTTAGCTTACAGAATTCCCTTCGGTAGTCAGCTTGGAGAAAATTTAAAGGAAACCCATTGTTTTAAAGTGTGAAAAAGGCTTTAAATATTTGTTTCTTTAGCAATTGAAGTGCATTGTAAGATTCTAGATCTTAGGAGAGTTGTTGTCATGCCAGTATCTTGAGGATATGTACGATCAAGTGCTAGGTGACTGGTGTCTTATGGATAGATGGGGGAAGAAATGGACCAAAATCTTTTCACAGAAAGATGCACAAAAGGTTAAAATGGATATCACTGATGAAAACAATCTTAACCATTTGATCGGTGGCCTATAAACTGAAACTAGATAAACAGGTCAAAGCAAATGCACTCAATTTGAATAATGTGACAAAATGAGGCAAGTTTCAAAGGCTGAATTTCCACCAAACAACATTGCACCACTGGTAAAGTTTCAAAGGCAAGAAACAGATGAGAGTTAGAGTCATGACTCCAATACTGCTTCAAACTGGATGAAGGAAAAACCACATTGAAAGCGACTCCAATACTGATTCCAAGCATAGGCATCGGTTGGAAAAGCAATGCCAAGTCGTTGTCTATGAAGGGCATATCTAGAGTGGGATGCCTTAGCTTAAGATTGTAGTAGACAGTTGAGGCTACTACTCCCATGATCATACATGTTCAAACAGAGGCTAGGACCCCAACACTTGCATTAGGCAGTTCAACAAATATCTCCAGCCTGAAATTTGGATTGAAAGATCTTCCATCTATTTTTTATGGTCCATTTAGGACTGGTTACCTAGAATGGCTCAAGCAACAAACAAATGAAACACCTATACAAAAACCCAGTACAATTAGGTCCATTGGGGTCTGAGTACCTAAAACTGGTTGCATTGACGACAGAAGCCATGTCTTGCATCTGAAGAAGAGGCTGACAAATTGGCTGATATAGATCAAACAACTAAATGCAGGCAGTCTAGGAGCATAAGCATGCATGTAATAACTATAGAGTTCCAAACAACTAGGACCCCAGAAAGAAAACCTGATCTTTGGCACGTAACATCACAAGCTTAGTGACAACTCCAAAAGGATGCACTAGCTGAAGCAGATCACTCTGAAAAACAGAAACAGGTACAAAGGCAACAACTGTGAAGACAAATTGCAATTAGAGTTTCAACGCTCAAAATACAAAGAGATGGTTTGAAATACCTCAGATATTTCATGGCCAACGTTTCGGACATGAATAAGCTTAGAAGGCTCTGTCATCTTAGCAGATCTCTGCAGCAAGCAAAATGGTAGAGAATCCAGGAATTTCACTATTTACTATTTACATATAGGTAAAATATAGTTGAATTCAATGTAAAGAAAAACAATCACTACCAATTCATGTCATTTACTTCAACATATAAAGTTAGGGGAAAAAACCAGTAATCTTTATAGATGAGGGCCATGTAAGCCCAACTTTCATTGATCCAGACCGTACATATGGTGGTAACTAGACACTCTAGATCTAGACCGCTGCTAGAAACTAGACACTCTACCCATAGAAGATTCCAACCAATCCATGTCCATGGAGAGACCTTTTGAATTAATGAACAATCAAAACTTTCAATTAAGGGAATCGCAAATTAGGTGGCATGGCATGCAACATGGTTATTACATGCCATCTCACAAAGACTACAAAAAAGGGTGGGCTAAATCAGATGATCCCAGCCCTTTGAGTGTGGGTTTATTTTCTCACCACCATCTGTTTTTACATATCATGGATAATTAGCATCATCAAAACCAACAACATATAAGTATACATGTTATCAAATGTACAGTAAGATCTAATCACTTTAAGACCCGGCTGAACATCGAATCTAAGTTCTTGAGTTTTTGAACATGTCAGAGTTTCTCTAATGGCAGCTCACTATTAGGATTTTATAATGAGGATGGTGTTAGTAGCTTCCATTGGCCTTCCATGTATACTGAACAGTCCCATAAAGTGGCACACATGAAGAAGATGAGATCTGTACACCATGCATCTAGTGGCCCTGTTATGGATGGTATGATGGACCATACAAAAATCACATTGCACCAGACAATACAAACTACTAATTGCTAAATTACATTAACCAATAGATTAACCTTTTGACACTGTGTCAAAAAGGGAAACTCTGTAGCCTAATCCAGATAAAGCAATCCAAGAGATACTGAATCAATGAAAAAAGAAATCCAAACTCACTTGGCTTGTAGATGTTTATAGAACGACACACTTCCCCTTCCTTCATGAGTCAAGATCAACATTGGCACCATCTTCCTCAGCTTCATCTTCTAAGTCATTTCCAAGATGTAAAAAAGTCAATGAATAACCATTAAAATGCTTCATCTTCTAGGTTCATTTCCTGCAACATCCTTTTGATTATAAAAATCATTAATTAGAAATGGAACCAATTCTCTGCAAAGACAAAGGTTAACATAGATTCTCTTGAACCATTTAAGCAACACTTCAAATACATGAATACTCCAGCTCCAGCTTCTTGGCATTCATGATGCATTACATTCCCCAATAAAGGCTGCCTAAACTAGCTAACAAATCAAATATTTAAAAATGATTGCTTCTGGATGAATAATTGCTTGTGGAATCATGAAAGATTTGAAAATATTCAAACATATAAGAGAACTATTCTTCTGTTATTGAGGTAGCATTTGGAGTTACTGGCAAATCATGGATGACAGTTGGTAGGGCTTTCAGCTACCCACCCAATCATAATCATAAACATTTAAAGAATAAATATCGAAATATATAAGGAAAAAATGAGATAATGATGTAAATGTAAGTTAACTTAGTGAAACATATTTTTCCAAACATGTCATCTTGGCCTTTGGATGAGATAATGATTTAAATGTAAGTTCCTAAGAACACTTCCTTCTTAGGAACTTGCAAGCTCCACAAGGAGATCCAAACCCTGTCATCTTGGCCTTTGGATATTTGGTTTTGATATCTTTTCCAAACCAGCAAGACCAGTGCAAGCACTATCACCATGTTTATAAACACTAGAGAGATAGAAGGTGGGTCACCTTATATAGGTGGGTCACCTTATATGGATATTTTAAGTACACCTGGTCTGCTAAGTGGCCTTTTTTTTTCCTGGGTCGACCTTGTCGACTTGCCAAAAACCAATCAGCGAGTGGATTTTTTTAGCTCCCATTTGACCCAACAGAGTTGGCAGAAATGAATCCATGGAGGTTGGCTCAAAACAGCAATTAGCCATCAAAATGCCCCTTTTGAGGATGCGTTGAAACAGGCCCTGAATGAGCAAATATGCATGTCCATGTGTTGATAGACAGGTTTCCATCAATGTTTCATGCATTCCAATCACTGAAAAACTACAAACTAGCGTTGATAGACAGGTTTCCATAGATGTTTCATGCATTCCTATAACTAAAAAACTACAAACTACGACTATCCCACATCTACAATCAAAGATTCACCACCATTTTATAAATGGTCATGGACTATCACATTAGTCTAGACCCATTTTCATTTGCTTCCTCCATGGGTCTTGCTTTTTAGTAAGTTAGCCCTTTTTTTGTAATTTCTAGTACATTTTCCAGGGAATGTTTGCACTTATGTCAAAACTGTATAAAAGCTCTACAAAGATATCTAAATATATTTGGGTTTTGGGGTCTAATCAATTTGTCACCTAAATCATAGGTGACTACCAATCGGCAATTGCAGGTGGTATCCAAACAGGGCTCAAAACCCTCATTTCAGATTGATGCAGGGGTTTCATATCTAAACACCACTTTTGACATTGTGTCAAAACAGCATAAAAAATTCACAAACTGATTAAACTTTCTCTGAACTGCTAGCATGCTTTGCAAGGAAGTTGCATCTTTATGCATGTATCTCATCTTACCTGCAACTACAATTGCAATGCCCTCAAATATCGAGTGAAAACAGAAGGCAACAATCAGCAAAACGCTATCACCTTGTTACCAGTACTATTAGAGCATGGCCCATTTCCTGCATAGCATGCTCAACCAAAATCCTAAGATGTACGGAGTAAAAGTCAGTGGTCCATTTCAAATAAACGCATCAAATCTCATTCATTTTATGATATATAAATAGATTATGTACAATTCCGACTCCCAATTACAATTGATCTAGATAGATGGCTATAGAAGGGTCTGTTTGTGTTGACAAAATCCAGAAGGATTCTGATTTCCAATCACTAGCAGTTTCTGATATGGGATCCATGTTTCTGTTGTCTAGTGGGAATGTGCCAAATAATACAAATGCATTCCATTTCCCAAAATGAACTGAAACCCCGACTTAATCTAACATGGCTCCCATGTCAAATAATGTGTGATTGAAATTCATCTGGATTTTATTTACATAAAGACCATAAAAGAGACGCATGTCTTACAAAAATCAATCAAATCAACCCACATTCCTACAAAATTCCAACCGTGCAGGCAAAACTCAAATCATTACTTGAGCAGCAGTCTATCTAGTCTCAAATTAACCCATGAATAATACAAGGTGAAGATAAATCAAGGAAAGAAAAGTATACCTATTACATGAAGAGTCTCCAGCCGTGAAAAGCCTATGCTCCATTCTCTCATAAGACCCCAACACCATTAATTCCGACAAACCACACCATTAAATCCGGTGACCTAGTCGCTGAAACCCATCGCCCAAAGAAGTATATTTGTACATTTTATTACTCCGTCCAGATCTCCCCACATCATAAGTGGCCATCGGCAGCTGCAATAAATTAAAACTTCATTGGGATTTTTGATCCATCTCAGAGAGAGAGAGACTAACCGTTCTTCTTCTCCTTCTCCTTCTTCTTCTCCTTTTTGCAGCGAAAGGGGGTTTTGAAAACCCTAGCGAGAGAGACGGAGAGGTTGGGCAACAGAGGGAAATGGGGCTGAGAGATAAAGAGATGGTGAAGGAACGCGAGAGATCGAGAGAGGGTTGAGTGCGAGAGAGAGAGAGAGAGAGAGAGAGAGAGAGAGAGAGAGAGAGAGAGAGCAGGAGAGGGAGTGTGAGTCGCGGGCGGGCAAGAGAGAGAGAGAGGGAATTGCTTTCGTGAAATGGGGGAGCGCGAGGGAACTGCTTTTGTGAAATGGGGTGCGCGGGAGAGGTTCGCGGATGAGATTTTAGGGGTGATTTATTTTAGGACACGTGGGGCCCACCATCCTGTATGTTAATTATCCAGTTCGTCCATTCATTTTAACGGCTCATTTTTAGGGTTTATCCAAAAAATGAGTCAGATCTAAGATATAGGTGGACCACACCAAATATTAACGATATAAATTTATTTCTTCATTTTTCTCATGGTGTGGTCCACTTAGACTTTTGATCTTTCTAATTATTGGACTCATGTACTGCAATAATATTTCAAAATTGATGGACCGATTAGATAAGATAAATATATTGCAATGGGCCCCATGGAGCCCCTTAAGCATCGTCAGTCTCTAATAAGGTCCCATGGGGAGGTATGTTTTAGCTACAGATTAAGTATGTTTTAGCTACGGATTAAATCCGTAGCTAATTAGCTACAGATTAAAGCCGTAGCTATAGATCTCTATAGTCCGTAGCCTTTACTCATTTTTTTGGTAGTGTCAACTCCCTAACCTAAACTTAAACCTAAACTTTAAAACCCAAACCTAAACCCGATCCCGAACCCGGACCCGATTTCCTAATACTAAACCTTAACCTTAACCTATTCTCAATTTCCTAAAGTTCTAACCTATATACTATAACCTATAACTAAAACCTAAACCTTAACCTAAACCTATAACCTAAACCTAAACCTTAACCTAAACCAAAACCTATAACCTAAACCTTAACATATAACCTATAACCTATAACCTAAACTTATAACCTATAACCTAAAACCTAATCCTAAACCTAAACCTATAACCTAAAACCTAAAACCTAAACCTAAACCTATAACCTAAATGTATTATCAAATCCTTAAACCTAGACCTACACCTAATCCTAATCTCAACTCCCTAACCTAAACCTAAACCTAAACTTGAAAACCCAAACCTAAACCTGATCCCGAACCCAAATCCAATTGCTGTAATAATGTAGCCCAATCACATGGTAAGAAACAAGAATGTATCCCTTTTAACACATGCCCCTTTTTACAAAGCTTTAATTTTTATTGTTGTTTCTATTAACTTGAATTGAAACACTTTTTTACATTATTTGCTTGCATTAGTTTTATTTTAATGATCAGTTTTATTTTTAAAAAGTGTCCACTTTTTTGGAAGAAGTTTATGCAATTCTTCATGATTCTGAATTATAAAGTTTTGTTGGTTTAAAATTTTTTTTTTCAGATGAAAGACACAAAAAGAAAATTGTTGCTAATTTTTTTCCTTTTTTATTTATGATGTTAAACTTATATGTATTTATGCGTAGATGAATGTAATGTGGATAAAATTGTTTGTATTTGGATGGATGTAGTTTATGTTTGGATGAATGTAGTTTATGTTGGATTTACGTAGTTTGGGTTTAGATGGATATGAATGTGAATATGATGAAATATATTATATAATAGGTGTATATCGGGAAGAATTCGATGAAATACATTGTAACAGGTGTATATTGATCCTCTCAAATTTGAAAATGTGCTTTGAAGGCTCATAAGGGACGGTCCATGACAGTCCTTTTTAAGGATGGTTTGTGGCCGTCCTTTGAAAGCTCATAAGAGACGGTCCATGACAGTCCTTTTTAAGGACGGTCCATAGCCGTCCTTTGAATTGCGATAAGAGACGGTCCATGACAGTCCTTTTTAAGGACAGTCCATGACTGTCCTTTTAAAGGATGGTCCATAGCCATCCTTTTAAAGGACGGTGAAGGCTCATCAGAGACGGTCTATGACAGTCCTTTAAAGGCTCATAAGAGACGGTCCATGACCGTCCTTTTTAAGGATGGTCCATGACCGTCCTTTTTTCGTCAATAAGAATGACGGTTTTCAATCGTCCATTAAGTAATACGACACGTCAAAATTTGACGGCCCTTGCGACGGTCCATGACCGTCCTTTTTGGTCATTTGATACGGTTTTGGACCGTCCTTTTTTTCACAGTTTTGGCATAGTGATATCGATAGCATGGCCACCCTGTATCCTTCCACCGTGTATCCTATATTGTGGTCACCCAGCTTGACGGTTCCACCGTGTATCCTAACATTTCTAATGGAGGGGTTAGATTTAATTCATGCATCATGTTCCAATATGTTTTATCGACTCAATTTATCCATTTTGGGAGCTCATTTTAGGAAATGATTCAAAAAAGATAGATCCAAATCTCAGGTGAACCACACAACAGGAAAATAGTGCCTAATTGAACGCCCACCATTGAAAATTCATGCGGCCACAAAAGTTTTGGATGAAGCTGATATTAGTATTTTCCATTCATCCAGGTCTTTGTGACCTAATCGAAAGATTGGATGGCAAATAAAGTGAGCCTTGGAAAGTTTTTAATAGTGTCCTTTTAATCAGACAATGTTTCTTTTGGTGTGGTTCGCCTGAGATTTAGATCTGCTTCATTTTTGGGCTCATGCCCTAAAATGAGCTGTCAAAACAGATAGACAACGTGGATTAGACACATAGGGTGGTGCCAGTACCACTGGATCGCACTGCGGTATTAAATACATGAAAATACCACACACATAAACATTCTTATACGAGAATCACCGTACTCCAGTGACCACGAACAAGTCTACCTATCCATGATCTCAAAATATCGGTCCCAACTCACCTAAACCATGCAAGATGAATTGTCCATGAGAGAGAGAGAGAGATAGAGAGAGAGAGAGAGAGAGAGAGAGAGATGGTTTTATGCCCTCATGGAAACTTCCCATGAGGTCGAGCTGTGTGGGCCCCCACCATGATGTGTGTTGAACATCAACACCGTGCATTTGATGGGTCCCCCTTAAATTATGGGATATCCCAAAAATCAGTTGTATACAGAACTCAGGTGAGCCATATTATCTGAAATCATGTGAAGACATGCCTAAAACATATAAAATCACTTGGTAGAGCCAACTTGAAACTTGGATGGTCTAAAATTTCCTTTGACCCCTCATCCAAGTGGGACACACATAATGGATGGACTAAATTTGTGTACCACGTCTTGGTGGGCCCAACAAATTATTATGAATGTGTTAATGGGAGGATAACCCCTCTCAACTTTTGTACGTGGTGTGGCCCATACAAATCATGGATTGACTTGATTTTTAAGCCCAAGGCCCACCATGGAACGGTGCATCTGACTGATAGATAGGGTAGATGTTATACACGCATCATAATAGGCCCACACAGCCCATGAGGTTGACGGATATATATATATATATATATATATATATGGGAAAAGGTACTATGCGCTCGACCTCACGAGTCCGTCCCATGAGGTTGAGCTGTGCACGCCCCACTGTGATGCGTTTCGAACATTTACCCCATCAGTCAGATGCACCATTCCATCGTGGGCCTAGGTCTCAAAAATCAAGTCAATCCGTGACTTGTGTGGGCCACACCACATACAGAAGTGGAGAGGGGCCGTGCACCATTAAAACATTCATAATCATTTTTTGGGCCCACCGAGATGTGGCTTGCAAATCCAGCCCATCCATTATGTGTGTTCCACTTGCATGAGGGTTTAGACCAAGTTTCAGATGCATGCAAATTTCAGGTGGACCCCACCAAGTGCTATTATATGTTTTAACGGTGTCTTCACATGATTTTAGATGGTATGGCCCACCTGAGTTCCTTATACGGCTGATTTTTGGGATATCCCATAATTTAGAGGGGACCCATCAAATGCACGGTGTTGATGGTCGACACGCATCACGGTGGGGCCCACACAGCGCAACCTCATGGGAGCTTATCGTGAGGTCGAGCGCAGAGTACCTTTTCCCTATATATATATATATATATATATATACACACACACACACACACCCTCACTATTGCACCTCCTTATGTAAGCACCCATGTTCTCATTTGCACACGTCATCGGCGCAGAATCTGAAGTGTCCACGTGATGCATCATAGAACCTGTCTTTTTTCTTTTTTTTTTTTTTTTTTTTAACATATATATATATACACACACACACACACACACTATTGCACCTCCTTATGTAAGCACCCATGATCTCATTTGCACACGTCATCGGCGCAGAATCTAAAGTGTCCACGTGATGCATCATAGAACCTGTCTTTTTTTTCTTTTTTTTCTTTTTTTTTTAACATGATTCTATTTTTTAACATGATGCCTCGTGAGATATATTGGTACCTCTGATCAATCAGTTTTGATCGTCAATTGACAGGTAAAGTACAGTGTGGACAAGTCCTGGACAAAAAATGACATTGGTCCACTGATCAGGCAGATTACAAAAGTGTCTAAATATCCAAATTTAGCAAACATGTGTGCCTCACTTGATGAACATACCAAGCTTAAGTTTAGCATATGGCATACTCGCAATGTTAACTGCCTGATTGATGGCCTAGATTGATTGAACGTGGGAACAACCTAATGAAAGGCTTAGATAGATACCAAGTGGGCCGTTGGACTGGAAACCAGGAGAGAGAAAGAGACTACGCGTGAGGGGACAGTCGAAAGCAGGATTGGCCAATAAGTGAAGGCTTATCCAATGAGGGCTCAACCGATGCTGATTTCTGTAGGTCATAAGTGCATCTACCTTTGAGAAAATCTTTGATACTCCATCAGAGTTAGATAGATGATGCTCAGGCACTTGGAAATTACTTAGAAAGCGCATACGTGGCATAAAAGTAAGTCATATTAAACTATCTAAACTACGGCACTCAGTTTAGATAAATGATGAACAAAAAATTACTGCATATATATTTGATCATGTGATTATAGGAGTGTCGGACATGCATTGGACGGTTAAGAATGAAAAAATAAAAAATAAAAAATCCAGTAGCTTATTTCAACAAATAAGTGTTCATGAATCATAGGTTAAGATTGTTCAGACATTCTGATTTTGGGTCTGTGACTTTACAGTGGATTTGAAAATTCAATCCATTGAACTTGAGTTACAATTTGTGGGTGCCTGCGTATCAAGTGTCATACACTACCTGAGTACCGTATAGCTCCTCTTTGCCTTTGCCTTTCAGCCACAGTGACAAATCTTGTTCTCACCGCGGAAATTTCTCGCGATATTTTCAAATTTTGTGATTATTCTCAAAAATCCTTGAGGAAGTTGCAAAAAAAAAAACATTTTCAAGTATTTGTTTTAAATAATTAAATATGTTTCACGTACAATTATTATACATATCAAATTCTTTACTTTTTTCTATTTTCTTGCTAATATCTCGATATTATAACCATAAAAACGAGATGTTTTAAAATCTACCGAGATTTTGAAATTTTCACAGTATTTTAAAATGTGCTGAGAATTTCAAAATATCGCGATATTCTAAAAATCCAGGGTATATTCGTGTCACTTCTGTCAACCTTAATCATCTGGGCAAATGAGCATCCACCACAATCGATAAAAAAAAAAAAAAGGGCTACATTTTTAAAAAAAGAGGGCCACAATTTCCATATTTCTTCCCAATGTTTACCAATTTTTCAACTTCCACGTCATCAGCCAAGTAATCAACAGCGTGGCATTCTAAACTCTGTTATTAGATTACGACGATTTAAAATATGAGTTCTTTTTGTCTCCGACGAGACTAACAGTCCACTGTATGTCGCCACACACTGAGGCCCACATGCTGAGATGATCTCATGATCTAAACCGTCCACTTTTTAATTATTAATATAAATATAATACCACTAATTCACTTTTTTTTTTTTTGCCAAGTTTGAACGCAATAGATTCTAAAATTTTATTTTATTGATTTAAATTCATCCATAGATGGTCACGGCTATCCATTTAGCGTAGTTTTCTTATGATAAATCTTGTACCACAGATTCTACTAAATGGACGGTTTTGATCATCAGACTTCTCAGCATATGAGCCGACTGAACCACGATGGATCCTGAGTTGGAACAGAGGTAAAACGATTTGTGCTTTTTTGGGACAATGACATCATGATGGTCTTGGTAGCAGTAGTAGCCACGCAAATGGCATAAACCTTTTGAAATGAGCAGTGGTCAAAAACACTTCAATTGAGGACTTTTTGTCTTTCTTCGTAGTTTTTCAAAGGAAACGGATTGGCTACGCCCTGTAGCTGGTGGCGGTGCTCTGTGGGCCCTACCATGATCTATGTGTTTCATCCATTCCGTTCATCCATTTTTACAGATCATTTTAGGGATTGATGCCAAAAATGAGAGGGATATAAATCTCAGGTAGACCACGCCACAGGAAAACAATAGTGATTGGATATCCACCATTAAAATCTTCCTAAGGCCCACTGTACTGTTTATTTGATATCCAATCTGTTTATTAGGTAATACAGGCCAGATGAATGAAAAAACAAAGATCAGCTTGATCCAAAACTTTTATGGCCCCCAAAAGGCTTTTAATGGTCGACGCTCATTCAACACTGTTTCCTGTAATGTGGTCCACTTGAGATTTGGCTATATCTCATTTTTTTTTCTCACACCATAAAATGGTCTGGAAAAATAGATGGACGGCATGGATGAAATACATACATCATGGCAGGGCCCACAGAGCACCGACCACCAGCCAATTTGTTTGCAACATAAAAAAGATAGACTATCACCTTTAAATGTTATTCAAGATACAAGAAAAACTCGAAAAAGAATACTGTGTTTTGTAAATGGGATATAGTTATTGTATGTATATACTTTAGGCAACTCATCCGACCTGCTTGGTTTTCGAATTTTCCATGTAATGTAAAGTAAATGAATTATGGTTATCATTTTAAGTTGTTTATTTAAATAAGATTTATGAGCCAAAAATTAAGTGTTAAATATACATTAAAAAGATTCATATAAAAGGAAACTGTAATTATTATATTTTTTATATTATAAAATTCTCAAATTTACAGTAGTTTCCATGTATGTGATGGCACCACAAAATTACAGGAGTAATCATTACCTATTTTTAGCCATTCCCCGTTGTAATTGGAAAACAAAACATGCCCTTTGTGAAAGATCACATGCAATGAATAATTAATTATATCTACATATATAGATGGCTTTAATGGAGTGGATACATCCCTACATCTTTTATGCTGGATATATCTATGTGTTTTCATGAAAGATGCATGTTAGCTACTTTCCGATAAATACACATGTAGCACTATTAATCCGGACATAAATTTCAAGATAAATGTATAACAACATTAATTTGAATGCAAGTTGACTGCATAGTATGACTATAAATTTGGATCACATTTTAAGGATCTCCCACTTATGCTGAATGCATGTTCAAAGCCTGCCAAATTTCACTGAAATTTTGAAATCTCGCAATATTTTTTGCAACATACAAGAGGCTTTTAGTTTTTAATTTTGCTTTAAACCTATTCTAATATTAACATAAAATTCATTTAGCTTTTAGATAATATGCATTAAATATTGAAAAATCTTAAAATTTTTGAATATACACCACAATGGTACCAAACCACTCTTTTAAAAAAAAAAAAATTTAATATTAAAAATTATGTATTAATTTAGAGTAATTATTCTTAAGTTTTTATTTTATACGATTTCTCCAATGATATCCAAGAAGAACATCAAAATTTGAGAACCTCTGGAGAAATTTTTTAGGACAAGATTTGCTATTATATCTTTCTAAACACCCCACCTAAAATGGGAATAAGCTACTAATCGAGCTTCAACTTGATTTCAATAAAACCATCTCCTATTAACTTAGAAATGGTTGAAAATCCAAAACAGTCAAAAAGGTAGCATCATCCGCACATCCCGCGGAGTCAAATACCGGGCCTGATTGGCCAACGCCAAATTCAGTAAAGATCCAATCATGGCCGTGCATTCGAACTCCATAACCCCGAGAACTCTCCGTATATAACAACTGAAATGCAAAAAAAAAAAAAAAAAAAAAAAAAAAAAAAAAAAAAAATGGAATCTCTCTACCTAAGGATCGCTCTCCTTATTACTTAGTCTTTTCCAAATAATGTAGGGTTAAGGTTCCCAATGCATCAAGAAAAGTATATTTTCAGGCTTGAAAAGACACATCTTCGAGATCAAGAAATGTACGGTCGTTCTTGTATACAAAGTGGTCGTGGCATTATATAAAGTAGATTTTGAGGCCAAATGATCTTTGATCAAGGTGATTTATGGTTCATTGGAAATGTGGTAAAATGATCTTCCTAACAAATTTAAATTTCCTCCAGTTAGAGTTATAATGAGGAAAATTTAACCCAATTACTAAAAATGTGGACTGTTGAGTGCCCAAAACTGTAAATAACTCTTGACATTTTTTTAACAAGTTAAACAAAGTTTGGTTGAAGTGATTTTAATCCATCTAAAATTTTAACAGATGAACTTTTCAATAAGACCAAGATCACCGAAAACGGACATGTAATGATGAAAATATAAGTATTTAGTCAAATTATTGACGTCTAATTTCACACACTAAACAATCATACTTTTGATAGGTCAAACGGAGACTGATCGAAATTATTTCAATCTCATTAGAAAGCTTATCTAATGATCTTTCTAACGAATCCAAAATCACTTAAAACAAATGAAAAATAAAGAAAATATAGATATTTGTACAATTACCAAAAAAAAAGAGACAAAAACTAAATTTAAATATTTAAAAAAGTAATCATTACGTTGTGTGTGTGTGTGTGTGTGTGTGTGTGTGTGTGTGTGTGTGTGTGTGTGTGTGTGTAAGTAATAAGTAATCAATACCTTTTATATAAGTAAATAAATATATTTATATATAAAAGCCTTTTGTCATTACTTTTCATATAATATAAATTTATATATATATATATATATATATATATATATATATATATATAAAATTTAAATTTAATGATTACCTTATATATTATTATTATTATTTCTCTCCTTTTCCAACATAGACGTAGAAAGTATTATACATTTTTATAAATTATTTTTAAAAAGGACAAAACAATCGTATTCAACCACATATATCATAGGCACAAAGTCTATATAAGGGACTAGGGGAGATAAATGGAGGAACAATGATACCATGAGAAATGAGGGGAAAGAGAGAACAAAGAGTAAAGGAAAGAACAGAGGTAAAAAGAGAGAGACATATATATAGCCAGAGAAAATACAAAGAGAGTAGAAATATACATAGAATAAAGATAAGAAGAGTCTAAGAGAGTGAAAGTTCATGTGGAGGTACTTCCCGTGGTGCCCTCAATATTTTTGACATGCCGTTTGGGTTAAAGAACACTAGAGCTACGTACCAGTGAGCAATGACAGCATTATTCCATGACATGATGAACAAGGAGCTTGAGGTTTACGTAGATGACATGATTGTCAAGTCTCAAAGCAATTCTGGGTATTTTAATGACCTCGAGAAGCTCTTTGACCAATTAGAAAAGTTCAAGATCTGTCTCAATCTGTAAAAGTATGTCTTCAATGTGACCAAGGGCAAGTTGCTCAGTTTTATCATCGGCGAGGATGGCATTAGGGTCGACGAATCAAAAACTAGAGTCATCAAAGAAATGCTACCTCTAAAAATCGAGAAAGAAATACGCAGCTTCCTAAGAAAAATCTAGTACATCAACCACTTTATAGCCCAGCTCACACCCATATGTGAGCCCATTTCAAGATGCTCTGAAAGAATAAGTTGAAAGAATGGAATAATGGTTGTCAGAATGCTTTTGATAAGATTAAGTACTTGCAAAATCCACCCGTGCTAGTCCCACCTGTCCCAGGATGAACATTGCTACTTTACATCTCAATCATAGGAAATGTGATCGGATTCATCCTTCGCCAGCATGACAACATCAGAAGAAAGGAGCAAGCGATCTACTACTTAAGCAGGAGATTTACTAATTACAAATCCAGATACTCAATCATCGAAAAAAAAAAAAAAAACTTGCCTTCCCCTTATTTAGGCCACTCAATATCTCCACTAGTACATGATCGTTTATCTAGTCCTCCTAATGGCACGTATGTACCCATTAAAGTATCTTTTCGAGAAGCCTGTGTTAACAGAAATAATCGCCAAGTGGTAGTTACCGCTCGTTGAGTTTAGTATCACTTATGTCACTCAGACGGCAATCAACGGGCAAGCATTAGCGAATCACCTAGTAGCACACTCTCAGTCAGACAATCAACCACTAAAGACCTTCTTCCCTGATGAAGACATCATGTTCATTGAGGGATAGAAAGACTAGGGGAAGATGAATGGACATTATACTTCGATGGTGCTCCCAATGTAAAAGGAATTGAAGTAGGGGCAATCTTTTACTTTCTGAGAAGTTGGTCCTATATCATGTCTATCTTGAGAACCTCAATAACAAATTCAACAAAGTCACATTCACATACATATTGCACACCTAGAACCAATTTGCAGATGTTCTAGCCAAGTTAGCATCCATGGTAGAAATCCCTAAAGGACTAGCCCAATGTGGGAGCTCAAAATCGAGTTTCAAGAAGATTCTGCCTTTGGCTTACAAATAGAAGTTGAAACACCATTTGATGGTTGCCCATGGTACACAAATGTCAAAAAGTACCTAGAAAATCATGCATATCAAGAAGATGCAACACTGACAGACCACCACACAATTCAAAGGCGAGTCACACAATTCACTATTATTGGTGGTGTTCTCTACAAGCGATCTTTAACCAAGTCATGTTATGATGCGTAGATGAAACAAAAGCCACAAAAATCATGGTCGACGTCCACAATGGAGTTTTTGGTCCACACATAAGATCTTACAACTGGGATAGTACTGGCTTACTATGGGAACTGACTGCTATCAGCCGTCAAGAAGTGCTTCAAATGCCAGGAGCATCCAAACCAGATCTATGAGCCTTCCATCGAATTGTACAACGTGAAGATACCATGGCCCTTCTCGATGTGGGGTATCAACATCATCGGTAAAATCAATCCCAAAGCATCTAACAGCCATCAATACCTTTTGATGGCAATCTATTAGTTTACTAAATGGGTAGAAGCAACATCCTATACTACCATAACAGCGTCACATGTGGTGAGATTTCTGAGTAACAACATTACTAACCAGTATGGAGTCTCACAGGTCACCGATCAAGCCCCTATTGCCCACAAATGAACGGTGTGTAGAAGCTGCCCATAAGGCACTTGTTTGCATTCTTGAGAAAAGGGAAAAACATACCGTGACTAGTTAGAGATGTCCCTTAAGCACTTTGGGCCTACCGAACTTCCGTGCACACTGCAATGGGTCCTACTCCTTACGAGCTTACCTACATAATATAAGTAGTTCTACCAGTTAAGGTAGAGATCCCATCACTACCTATATTGATGGAAAGTGAGGCTGAAGAAGGGGAATGGTTACAAGCTCGTTGCGATCAACTACATTTGGTCGATGAAAATGCATGCGAGCATTATGCCACTGTAAAAGCTACCAGAAGAGAATTGCACCAGCTTACAACAAGTGTGAGAGAGAACATTTAGAGTAGGGGACATGATAATGAAAAGAGTTATACCCCTCTTATTTACACAATTCCAATGGCAATTTTAAGCCCACCTGGGATGGCCCACTCATCGTTCGAGAAGTTCTATCAGGAGGTGCACTCTGCCTCACCAATATGGAGGGCAAAGATCTTCCCAAGCCGATCAATGCAAAACTATGTCAAGATCTACCATGGGTAATAGCTGTGAGTCTGAAAGGAAACTTGAGGCTTACGACCAGAATGAGGAAACTCCATCCTTAAATAAAACATGCCCCCAAGGAGGAAAAAGACAAAAAATAAGTGTGTACATAAAAATATCAAGTAACCTAACTACTGGGAAACAATAAGGCATGGTAAGAAAAGAAGAAGGAAAAAAAAAAAAAAGGACCCTAGAGGCGAAGCCCAATCAACTCTCACAATCCTCGAAAACGTTGAAACATCAGGTATCGTTGTTTCAAAGTCACTTGTTAGAAATCTACCAACTAGCAATGCAGGAATTATCATATCTACCACAACACCTAAAAAAATTAAAAGAATAAAAAGTGTGTTCAAAGTAAAATGTGCGAGGTGAAAACCTAAAGGGTCCATTGAGTAAAAATAGTGGATATATAATGGACATGGTGAAAACCCAAAAGGGCACCAGGGGCAAAAAGGCACAACCGCCAAGTGGCAGGTAGGAACAAAAATCTGAGATGTGGTGAAAACCCAAAAGGGCTCCATGGACAAAAATGTCACACCCCAAAATTTGGTGCCTGAGTTTGCCAGACCTAGTACTGAATCCCAAGTCATGATTTAATATTCAAACATTCACAACCACATTTAATAAAAAAAAAAAATCATTACAATACACAAACGTTCATCTAATAAAATGTATAACACTCTCAGTCTAGACTCAATTATGAATTTCTCCTATACATTTTTATTTTTATTTTTTGCAAATACAAATAAAGATATAAGTACATCTAAACTGATGGTTAGATCTTCCCTCTGCTTCACCCCAACTAAACTCGGATCCCTAAAACACTATTATTGTGGGTGTAAGCATAACAACTCGTGGGATCTTATCCAGCCCAAATATGAAATTTCTAGAATTAAATCATATGTATAAATAATGAAAATACTTCATTTAAAGTTAAGATTAAAACAAGAATCAAATATGAATCTTAAGAATGCCATATATGCAATGTTAAATTTGTGAAGATTGTTCTAAATATCATACTTTACATGAAGTTCATAAATAATGAAATCAAATGACCATCATCTCTTACAATATCATACCCAAGTGGATGGCCACATTGCATTAACACCCAATGTAATAGCCCCAATTTTGATAATTAGTTGTATACATTTGTACACCCAAATATATATGTTTCAAAGAGAAAGTAGTGAATGAGTAGAAATACTGTAAAATGGATATTCTTGTTTCTATTAATAATACGAGTGTGGAATCTCGAGGACAAGATTTTCTTTAAGGGGAGTAAATTGTAACACCTCATACTTTCCGGTGCTCGGGTATTACTATTTTAAACTATATTAGTACGTTTCTATGAAGATGCAAATAACGTATTTTATTCACCATCATTTGATAAATCTCAATCCACCACTTAATTTTAATAGTTAGAATAACAAAAATTTCACATATAACTGTTAATTTAAATAAATCAATAACCGAACGTTAAGACCCATGTATTGTGGCCTACTTACAAATTTAAAATGATCTAATCCTTCAAATTAAAGCCCAATGAATAGATGGCGTTGATCAGAGTGTGACCCATGTAAATAATATATAGACTAATAATAATAATGATAATAATTATATATATCTAAATATAAATAAGTAATTTATTTTTAATAAACTATAAAACATGGCCAAAAGAGAGAACCATCAGATTAAATATAAATTGATGATGATTAAAAATATAATAATAAAATTAATAATACCAATGATATTAAAAACAATGTAAAAATGATATTTAATATTACGCATATGTAATAGGCCATCTGATCTATAATCTAACCATTGAACTCTAGTTAAGTGGTTCCTTGGACTCTTTTTACCGCTAATTTCCAATTTCGAAATGATCAAACCATCGGGTAAATGAACATCTACAATTAAGGGGCCAAAACCTAAATTTATGGCCCATCTGACGGATGGATCTACTGAAAAATTGGTCTGATGAACTATCAGTAGTATTAGAGCCAGATTAACGGTATGGATCTCACGACACATTACAGTGGACCCCACATCTAGCGGTGCGTGTACACAAGTTATACACAACCGCAATGCATCGTACCGGGAATCTCGGTCAAATTAGGTTGACCCGCATTCTCTCGAAAAAGAGAGATTTTCTCTCTTTCTACTTTCGTGTTCCCACCAGTCACGGACCTCGTCCATCCGTTTGAAGTTGGGCCTACCATCAGGTCACGGACTGATGATCTGAACCGTCCATTTGATGGATCACCCTCACCCGACCAAATCCTGATTGATTCCACATCTCGGTACACATGTGCATGCACACGACCTTGGGCGCAAGTTGGCTGTGTGCGTGTGGCTCGGCATAAAAAATGGGAATCGTATTCGTTGAGCTGCCGGCCTGGCGATTTAAGACAATTCAGCTCCACACATCTCAACCTTCCATTACAAACAATCCAAGCCCTCCTTTCCAACCTCCTTTTAGGGTTTCCACAGCACAAAAGGCGGAAAGAATCTTTCCGTATTTGTGCTAGCTTGATCTCGACCGTTCCTTAACTTCCATAAGCCTCATTGGCATATATGGTACGTCCATCCTAGGCAACATCAAGATTATCACGCTGCCATCGCGAGTTCTCGCACGAGATATCGGCAACTTGCAAAAAAGAGCCGCAAGCAAAGATCTTATGCACCACCAAGTTTCGTGACTGTCCATCCAAAAGGTGAGTCCCACAATGGTTAAGAGACCCATTTGATCCATCTAGAAGCAGTGGATCATCAGATGGAGCCTTGGATAAGAAACCGCCATGATCAGGCTGGTCTTCTTCCTCAGTCAACCAAAGAACCCATCATCGCATGGTGGGCCCCATTGACCGATCTGAGGCAGTCATCCAACGGACCCCGTTTCCAGAAGCCTATCTCAAACATTAGATTTCCTCTATGCAAGCCAGATCTTAGGCTTTACATGTAAGCTCTCTCGATTAGAGCAAACACTCGTAACTAATCCTGTGATTAGTTGGCACGTCCGAAACTTCCAAAAAGGAATTAAAAGGCTGCCTTTTAGGGAAACCTTTCCGAAAAAGGGAAAGGAAACAAGAGAGAGGGAGAATGCGCCGTCTGCTATACCACAATGGGTTGAGTAGACTCGGTCTGAGTTTGGGCCGAGTTCGGACGTGTATTGGGTTGAGGAAGAGAGAGAGAGGAAAAACAAAAGAAGGAGAAACAGGAAGAGAAGGATGAGTGAGAGAGAGAGAGAGAGAGAGAGAGAGAGAGAGAGAGAGAGAGAGAGAGAGAGAGAGAGAGAGAGAGAGAGCAAAGTCGAGGCGAGTTGGACTGCTACCAAGTTTGACTGCCTCGACTCGGTTCTAGTTTAGACCGATTCCAGATCTTGCAAAGGTTCAGAAAGAGAGGGAGAAGAAAGGAAGGAGTTGAAGAAGAGAGTTGCACGTGGTTGTTGCAAATATGGAGAGGCTGAGTGCTTGACTCGCTGCCAAGTTTAAATGGATCGACTCACTGAGTCGGTTTGTCTTGTAAAATGGCCCATGTCCAGCTGTTGCTGAGCATCTCAGGGAAAAGATGAAAGAAAGAAGGAACAAGGAGGGAAATAGGAGAGGAAGTTGGGGCTTGCAGCTGATCCAGAACCGAGTTCGCTAGGGTGCTGCTGAGTTAACTCAGACAGTCACTGAGTTCGACTCCTAAATCGGCCCATCATTGGTGCGTTTTTACTACTAAACTCTGATAACAGATTATGTTGAGTTTGGATCTTTAGTTATTGTAGAAAATGAGTTTTTGTTACTGATTTGTTGAAAATAGAGTAGAACCAGTTTCCCGTGTTGACTCAGTGATTACCACTGAGCAAGCCTCTAGTAGAAACCGAGTTGGGCTGCTTTAGTGCATCAACTCTGGCACAGGAATTCCGACTCAATTCTAGTTCCAGTAGGGTAGTTTTCTACTGTTTGTGGAGATTGGTTTCACCTAAGTTGGAATTCTTTTAAAAAATACATGGATTCCAATGATGGTGCAATACAAGAAATCTACGCATCAGCGACACACGTCCACAGGCTGCCACAACGAACAGCCAGTGTAAACGGAAAATAAGGGGTGTTTTTACGTGGCCGCCCTTGTATGAATAAGCCACCGCCGCTACAAAAACAAAAAGGGCTTTTCACCTCCCACATCCCCAAATCCAAGCGGCAAAATTTCTCTCCCAAAACCATCTTCCCTCTTCTCTCCCCAGATCGTCTCATCCCCAAATCACGCACGCGCCAATATTTTTGATGTAGAGCAGGTCGCGGACAATTACATGGCCAAGATGGATCAGAAAAGGCTCGGTCGACGACAGAAGTGATCCAGACCATCGAACCTTAAATCGGGCATATCTTGCAATCCGAAATAAGTTATCTGACGTAAAATATATGATTTTGGGGTAGAACGAGCTACTGAAGCCAACCAACCCTGCAACGCCTGGTTGCACAGCCCGGAATTGCGAAAAATCCCTGGATTGACGGTCGTTTCCCTGTTTTAATTTCGTTTTTACTATAAATAGTAAGTTTTAGTTTGATTATAACTCTTCATCCGTCGGGCTTTAGGAGTTGCACCCAACATGAAAAGAGCTTAGAATAATTAGGAGAACGGTTTGGTGAAGCCAAATAGGACACTTACTATTTTTGGCCGAAAACCTTACGCACTAGTAGACATCACGACCGTCTATAAATAGTAACTTTACTATTTATAGTAAGTCGCGGATTCTAAGAGTTTGAGTTGTAGTTTGATTCTAATTTCTTTCCCATTGCTTGGTAGCCCTATTTAAAGGGTTGTAAACTTGTTTTTAATCATCAATTAATCAATTTCGAATTTATTAGAATTTATTTCTATTTTCTGTTTTCTTTCCTCGTGGATTCGAGAAGTCTCTGTGAGGAGTCCAGAGAAGCTCCGTGGATTCGGAGTAGTTATCCTCATCACGCTCATCCCTGCGTCAATTTCTCTCCCAAAACCCTTCTTCCCTCTTCTCTACCAAATCGTCTCATCCCCAAATCGCGCGCCCCATCCCCAAATTCTGAAAGTCTCTCTCTCTCCAACGTCCCTCCACTCCTCAATCAATTGTTCCTCTCTTGCTCTCAGTCTCAATTTTCCTCTCTCTCTCTCTCTCTCTCTCTCTCTCTCTCTCTCTCTCTTTCGTTGAAGATGGTCAGTTTGCCGTCCATGCCGACATCGATGCTGATAGAGGTGAGTTTGGGGATGATTAGATCTCTGAGTTCAAGGAGGCATTTGGCATGTTTGAGAAAGACAAAGATAGTCAGATCCATCCCTTCGAACTTCACTTTTCCCCCCTTTTCTATTGGAAATCTGTTGATTTTATGATTTATTAATAGCATTTTTATGGTTGAGGATTTTTTTATGGAAATCTGTTGATCACTTGGTTGTGTAGAAAGGGGAAGCTAAATGAAGCATAAATGGTGTTTGACGAAATGCGTAAGAGAGGGATAAGTGCTGCTAATGCAACATTAGCTGCTTTGGTTTATGGAGGGGATAAGATAGCTTGATGTGAGTGTTTACCATGGGCTGATCAAGGGTTTGTTGAAGCTTAGGAAGGCAAAGGAAGACACTCAAGTGTTTAGAATAGCACTTTTTTAGCCTATGTTACACTATCCATGTTGTGTCTCATAGGTTTTGGCTCTTTCATGAATTTAGTATTTTGATGCTACACCAGTATATCTTGTCCTGATTTTATTATTGTTCAATTTCTATAGGCTAAGACTCAACAATATGGGGCTGAAGAGCTACAAAGCATTAAACAAATATGGGTTTGTTAGTGGTGCTCTATTTAATGTAGAAGCTGCCCATATTCAGGGATTGTTTGGTAGACGCCTAAATTGAGTTCATCTCATATTCGTCAATCTTTATCATGTATTAGAGATCACATTTCATGATTAAAAAGAATCTCGATAACCAACATTCATTATCTCTAATACATATTGTAAGTGCTATAGTTTATATCCATGTCTGTTGTCAAATTTGTGGTGCCAAAATCACTGTTATGTTATATATAACTTGCATAAGTGAAGCTCTCTCAAGGATCAACATTCATGAACAAGCTAAGCTCATAACAAGCAAAGCTCACAAGACAAGACTCAAGCTGTACTTCAAGAAGAGTTCAAGGCAGTTTATAAAGAACTCAAGACTCTTTCAAGATTGAGCTACATCAAGATTTCAAGATTGATCTACATCAAGACTTCAAGACTCATTCTTTAAGGTCACTTGTTCCGAATGTTTCAATGTCCTTTACTTCATGATTGAGGTTTGATTGACCATAGGTTGACCTTAGAAGTAGGTCATTTCGGATACATAAACCGAATGTTTATTTTACATGTGATTGGTCTGTTCTTCGACTAGTCCTATGCCTTCTTCGACTAGTCCTAGACTTGCTTCGACCAGTCTAAGAAAATCCTCGATCAGTAGTAAGTTTGTTACAAATTCTGGATAAAATCTATTAGGCTTCGACTAGTCCAGGAATCTGTTCGACCAGTCGTAGGAATAGTGTCGACTGCATCTACGACCAGTCGAAAATCTTCGATTCGAATTCCAGCGAAATTTTACAGGACCTACGACCAGTCGAAGGAGACCTACGACCAGTCGTAGGTGACCTATGACCAGTCATAGGAAAGCTTTGACCAGTCGTAGAACGGTCAGAGCATATCCCGCCGGATTTTTCAAATATCTGTTGTTGCTTCGACTAGTCGAAGAGCACTCTAGACCAGTCGAAGACCCGATCTTCTCACCTATAAATAGTGCACGAATCTCAGAAGAAATCATTGAATTAATTAATTCATTCAAGCCAATATTCGTCGAACTTCTGAGAGATAATTTTGTGCTCCATCTAAGCTAAGTGTGCTTATTTAATATTCTCTTTCCTTAGCTTTATTTAATTGATTTTGTTTCTGCTATTCCAATCTGATTTAATAAGAGGAATTATTATTCCCTTTCTTTGGAATCAAAATCAATTAAGGCAAGCCCTATTTGGTTTAATTTAAAATCTATTAGAATTAGAACCATTGTAATCGAGTACTGGACATTGAACTTGGACATTCAATCATCTACTTTAGTTCTACCGGGCTGCTACAACGAAGGAGATATTCAGGTATTTTACATTTAATTGTAAATTCCTTTCTATTTTGGTTTCTTTCAAGATTTGCCAGAAAAATCTTGTTGTATTGGTTTTCTGAGGAGAGCCAGGAAAACTCAGAAGTGAGGTTTTTTTTTAATTGTGTAAGCCCACATACAAAGACACAATTGTAAAGGTTTTGGGTGAACCTGGGAAAACCTATTTTTAGTGAATGCTAATATCCCCTGTGTGAGGATATTAGGAGTGGAGTAGCATTACGAGTTATTTTTTACACAATACATTTTTAATTACGAGTTATTTCAATTCAGTTTATATTTATTATTGTATTCCTCTTCGGTTTAAGACTTGATACAAAGATCTTTCTAGAAATAAGGTTGTCCTACCATAAACTCTGTTTTTGGTGTAAGGTTGTCCTTAGAACAACGTTTGTATCAACCTCTCAAGATCTGAATTTTGAGGTTATTTTAATTTACTGCATTGTGATTTACTTTGGCTATCATTTTCTTTTTATTTCCGCTGTTATTAGTTTTATTTGGCATTGTCCTATTCACACCCCCCCCCCTCTAGGACATATATCTTGGCCTCTTCAAGTGGTATCAAAGCCTAATAGCTCTTTTTTAATTCTTGGATTTAATTCCTGAGCTAACGATTTAAGCTATTTAAGATGTCAAATTTTGATAGCCTTTCAGTCACAAGGCCTCCACCCTTTGATGGCTCCAACTATGCTTATTGGAAAGCCAGAATGAGGATCTTCCACAAATCAATGGATGAAAATGTGTGGCAAGCCACAGTGACTGAATGGAATCCTCCTATCATGGAAGTTATTGGGGTTGATGGTTCAAAATCAATGAAAGTCACACCATATTACCAATGTACCACCCTTCAGAAAAGTGAGAGTAGTGCAAATGCTAAAGCACTAAATGCAATTACTTGCGCACTATCACTGGATGAGTTCAAAAGAATCATTTCTTGTGATACTGCAAAGTAAGCTTGGGATATATTAGAAATGACACACGAGGGCACTACAATTGTCAAAAAATCTAAAGTCCAACTCCTCACAACCAGATTTGAAGAAATTCATATGGAGGAAAATGAAATGTTTATGGACTTTTACACTAGATTGAATGACATTGTAAACTCGATGTGGGGTCTTGGCGATAAAATCCCAGAAAGTAAAGTGTGTGCAAAAATACTACGCTCACTTCCTGAACGGTTCAATTCTGAAGTAACCGCGATCCAGGAACTTCGTGATACGGATAATATGAGGGTAGAAGAACTAGTTGGTTCTCTACAAACCTACGAGTTAAACTTTAAAGCTCCTAAAGGTAAATCTATCGCTCTAAAATCTTCTAAATGTAATTCAGAAGAAAATTCTGATTCAGAAGATGATATGGCTCTTTTAGCTAAAAAATTTTACAAAATTTTCAAAAGCAAGAAAAGGGTTTATTTTCAAAAATCAAATGATAAAAAGAAGTTTAGACCCAAATCTAGAAAATCTTTAAAAGATAGTCAATGTTACAACTGTCAAGAATATGGGCACTTAGCAAATAGATGTCCTAAAAGGGACAAACCCAAGAAGAAGGGTATGTTGGCTATATGGGATGAATCATCTGATTCTGAAGGTACTTCTGAATCAGAAGATTCTGAAACTGAGTCGAGCAATGAGGTCAAAGCTCTTATGACACTAGCCAAATTCACATTTTCAGATAATGACTCTACAAGTGAAGAAAATCTGAATAGTGAATGTGAAAATGAAGATGATCTTCAAGACACTTACAATGCCCTATATAAGGAAAGTTGTAAAATTGCTGTCAAACTTAAACTTCAAAAAGAAAAGTTTTCTAAACTCAAAAATTGTTTTGATTCACTTGTCTTAGAAAAATCACAAATTTCAGATTGTTTTGAAAAATCAAAATGTGATTTGGAATTCAAAAACTCCCTAATTATTGATTTAAAATCTGAAATTGAGAAACTTAAAACTGAAGTATCTTCTCTTCTGAGTTTAAAGGACACATGGAAATATGCCCAAGGTGATCCAAAGTTAGAGAAACTTTTATCCGGATCAAGAAAATGTGGCGATCGATCCGGGTTGGGCTATGATAAAAATTTATCTCCTAAACAAATGTATACTCCTCCTATGTTTGTTAAAGGAGAGTCCTCAAACTCAAAAGGGAAAAATACTTATCAAGATTTTTCTAAAAATTCAAAAACTTTTCAAAAACCTAGAAATAGCCATGTCAAGTTTAATCAGAAACGAAATCCACTAGCTGAAAAGATAGTTGATTTACTCAAGGAGCTCTTAAAATCTAACTCTATAGGTCATTCCTACAAATGTACACAAAAGAAGACCAACTATGTTCCTAAACCCAAAACAGTTATGAAATGGGTTCCTAAAGTTACCTGCTTGGTTGCTCACACTGCTTTCAAAGCAACAAGTCATTCAAAGTGGTACTAGACAGTGGATGCTCCAGGCATATGACAGGTGACAAAGCTTTATTCACCGATCTGAAAGATATGACTGATTGTTCAGTCACATTTGGTGATGGTAGCAACTGCAAGATTATAGGCCAAGGTACGGTTCAACTTTTTAATCTTCCGGTGTTTAAAAATGTTTTATACGTTGAAGGCCTAAAGCACAACTTGCTTAGTATATCACAAATATGTGATAATAACCATAATGTTCAGTTTTCTAATCAAAGCTGTGAAATACTAAACAATAAGGGTTCTGTAATATTAACTGGACGTAGAACGTCTGAAAATTGCTATATTATTAGTGAATCCAGCTCATCTAATCAAACATGTTACATGGTCCATACAGACGAGACTAATTTATGGCACAAACGTCTTGAACATGTACATTATCGAAATTTATATCGATTGAGCAAACGAGAACTTGTAAGAGGTTTACCCAAACTTCAGAAATTAGATAAAATATGTGGTGAGTACCAGATAGGCAAACAAACAAAGAACTCACACAAAAAGGTGAATTCAAATACCACATCAAGACCACTCGAACTTCTCCACATGGATCTGATAGGACCTACTAGAACAGAAAGTTGTGGTGGGAAAAAGTATATCCTGGTAATAGTTGATGACTTTACCAGATATACGTGGGTAGTCTTCTTAAGGGACAAATCTGAAACCCTTGAAGAAGTAAGAAAAATTCTCAAAAGGATTCAAACTAAAAAATCTTCTCAAATCAGTAAAATTCGTAGTGATCATGGATCTGAATTTGAGAATAGCAATTTTAAGAAGTTCTGTACCGACCAAGGAATTTTACATGAATTCTCTGCTCCCAAAACTCCACAACAAAATGGAATTGTAGAAAGAAAGAATAGGGTGCTTCAAGAAATGGCTAATGTCATGTTGAATAGCATGAAGCTCTCTAAAAATCTTTAGGCTGAAGCAGTCAACACAGCTTGCTATATTATTAACCGAGTCTACACTAGCAAAGATAAAAATAAAACGGCTTACGAATTGTGGTTCAATAAAAAGCCTATTGTTAAATACTTTCGAGTTTTTGGCAGCAAGTGCTATATTTTACGTGATTGTGAAAATTTAGAAAAATTCGATACAAAGAGTGATGAAGGGATCTTTCTAGGATATTCCTTAAACAGTTGAGCTTATAGGGTCCTAAATAAAAGGACTGGTGTGATTCAAGAATCCATTAATGTTGTCATTGATGATCATTTAAACACACCAATTTCTAATTCAGATAATGATGAAGTACTAATCATTGATAAACCCGATACTTCATCAAATCAGACTGATTCTGAGTTGAGGACTGTTAAAGATCATCCAACCACACAAATTCTTAGAAACCCTCTCACCAGTGTTCGCACCCGTAGACAACTTGAGGATATATGTAATTATGTATGTTTTACATCCCAAATTGAACCATCTAATGTAAAAGAAGCTCTGGCTGATGAGAACTGGATTGTTGCGATACAAGATGAACTCAACCAATTCATAAGAAATGATGTTTGGTATCTCGTACCAAGACTTAAAGATAAACACATCATTAGAACAAAATGAATTTTCAAAAATAAGTCTGACGAATGTGGAAATATAATTAGAAACAAGGCTAGACTGGTGGTACAAGGTTATACTCAAATTGAAGGAATTGATTTCGATGAAACCTTTGCACCAGTGCACGTCTTGAATCTATCAGATTATTTATATCCATTGCATGTTTTAGAGAGATAAAGATCTATCAGATGGATGTGAAAAGTGCTTTTCTAAATGGCGATTTACATGAAGAAGTCTATGTTGAACAGCCAATGGGATTTGAAGATTCTAAAAATACTGATCATGTATATCGGCTTTAAAAGGCACTTTATGGATTAAAATAAGCACCTAGGGCATGGTATGAGAAATTAACAAAATTTCTTTTAAGTAATAATTTTCAAATGGGATCTGTCGATAAAACTCTGTTTGTTAAAAAATATAATGATCATATCTTAATGGTATAGATTTATGTTGATGACATCATTTATGGATCAACTTGTACTGACTTGACTACTGAGTTTGCAGATTTGATGAAATCACAATTCGAAATGAGCATGGTTGGGGAATTGACTTATTTCCTTGGATTGCAAGTAAAGCAACAACCTGAAGGAATATTCATTTCTCAATCTAAGTATGCCTTGAATCTAATCAAGAGATTTGGATTTGAGAATGGCAAGAATTTCGATACTCCTATGAGTACTACCCTGAAACTATCAAAAGACTCTAATGGTAAAAATGTTGACTCAAAACTTTATCGGAGTATGATTGGTAGTTTGTTATATTTAACTGCTAGTAGACCTGATATTTCTCTAAGTGTAGGTATTTGCGCAAGATATCAATCTGATCCAAAAGAATCTCACTTTATTACTGTCAAGCGAATTATTAGATATGTCGCAAGTACTGTAAATCTTGGTCTCTAGTATCCTCATGAAACCAATGTCCAATTAGCTGGGTATGGTCTGGTAATCTAGATGATAGAAAATCAACCGTGGTGGTTGTTTTTACATTGGAAATTATTTAGTTTCTGGTTTAGTAAGAAACAAAATTCTATATCACTTTCAACAACTGGATATTATTGCTGGTAATGCATGTACACAGCTTGTTTGGATGCAACGAATGCTAAGTGATTATGGAATTAAACAGGATTTTATGTTATTACATTGTGATAATTCCAGTGCGATAAATATTTCAAAAAATCCTATTCAGCATTCTCGTACTAAGCACATTGACATTAGATTTCATTATATAAGGGAATTAGTAGAAGAAAAAGTTATATCTCTAGAATATATTCCTACTGAAGATCAACGAGCTGACATTTTCACAAAACCTCTCGATAAAAGCAGGTTCAAAAAGATGAAATTTGATCTTGGCATGTGCATTTTAAATTGATAATTTATGCCTTCTTATATTATAGTGTATATATTTGCTAGATTAAATTTCATTTTTTTTGTTCATATTGCAAGAAATTTGAATTTTTGGGGTTTATTCGACCAGTCGTGAGTATACACGACCAGTCGTCCTACGACCGGTCGTAGATACCCACGACCAGTCGTGGAACACGGGTTTCACTTCAAATTGGGGATTTTTTCCTTTCTTCCTCATTTCTTCTTTCTTCTCCTTGGAGCCGAACTTCGACTTGTCGAACCCATCCTTCAAGTTCTTCAAGGTTAGTGTTCCAAATCCCATTTTTCTTGTAGATTTGTGTCAAGATTGTTTCCTTTTCTGTCTTGAAGCTTTCTATTTTGAAAATCATTGAGATTTGGGGTTTAGATTTTAAAAAATCTGTTTTGAGCAAACCCACTTCTCAATCCTTTGCAACTTCCTATTTTCTTGAAATCCTTGTTGCAAATGGCTTCTAGAGGTAGAAAAACTACTTCACGTGGTCCTTCTTCTTCCTCCAGATCGATCGCTATCTCTAAACGTCATCTTCTTGCTCCTAATGATGATCCATCATATGTTAGGGACATTAGATCACGTAATGTTATTGTTGAACATCCTGTTGATGTCAATCATATTGCACCTTTTGACATCCTTCCTATGCTTGAAGCTGTAGGTTGGGTTAACTTATTGCATTGGGGTGGGCCTACATACCGGTCCATTGCCCAATCATGTTTACTTGTATTAGTGCATTTTCACAGGATAATTTAACTTTTCAAATTTCTACTATAGAAGGGCCTTTTGACGTTGATCGTCATTTAATTTCAGCCCTTATGGAAATTTCTGTGAATGATGAGGGTATTCCTATTCATAATCTAACTGATAAACCCTCAATGGCTGAAAAACGCATGCTCACTAGAGACTTGTGCAACATAGATGTTCAATGGACTCAAAAAGGGAATGCGCTCCCCGCAAGGTATTTGTTACCCAAATACAGAATTCTCCACAGAATCTTTGTGTCTAATCTGTATCCTCATTCGGGTAATAAATCTGACTTGACTTCGTTTATGGTTCGTGTTATCCATGCTATTTTCAATGGTACTCAGATTTGTTTGCCATCCTTAATCTGTCATTTCATTCTTCAGTTTCGACTCCATCCTGGTCATAGTGACATTCCTTTTGCTTATTTTATGATTGTATTGGCTACTCATATGTTAGTCGATATGCCTGTTGATGAAGCACCAATCCATCATCTGATCTTCAACAATACAAATATTAATAAGATGAAGTTGGATCTGCTTCCTGAACAAGGTGGTGGTGGTGGTGGTCCTGAAGAAGCTGGTGTTGACATTAATATGGATGACATTTTTAAGGAACTGGATTCTGACTCAGCAAATGATCCAGATTTTGTACCATCTGATGTTGATGCACGTCTGAGTGCATTAGAGGGTAAAGTTGAGAATATAAATGTTAAGTTAGAAAACATGTTTGTTGCTCATGATTTGCAATTCAAGTACATGCGCAAATATCTCAGGCGCTTGAACAAAGGCATGCACCAACTTGATCCCTCTATTCCTGCTCCGTCTTCAAGTTCTAGTTCTGACTAGTTTTTATGTGACTTCTGGTCTGTAATAACTTTATAACTTTGCACTTGGCTGATTTAGAGTTGGATTCTATTTATATTTTATGCTGGATATTTATTCTATGTGATGCTATCACTCTTTTGCTATACTCATGTTTTATGCTTACCTCCTCATGTTTACTCTCATGCTTTCCTTTATTTAGTTCTCCTTTGTCATATTGTGACAAAAAGGGGGAGAATGGTTTGTTCTTAATGTGATTATGAGAGGAGTAGCATTGGCTATGTTACTCAGGGGGAGTCAATGGCAGTTTATGTTTGATCTTGAGTATATGTTTCTTGAGTATATGTTTGATCTGGTTGAATGTTGAAATCTGGTTGAATGTTGAAACTGGTTGAATGTTGAATATTGAATATTGATTTGCATGTATTAACCAGTGGTTTTACTTTTGTTTATCTTGGTTATGTGTTTTGTCACTAATTTGACAAAGGGGGAGATTGTAAGTGCTATAGTTTATATCCCTGTCTATTGTCAAATTTGTGGTGCCAAAATCACTGTTATGTTATATATAACTTACATAAGTGAAGCTCTCTCAAGGATCAACATTCATGAACAAGCTAAGCTCACAACAAGCAAAGCTCACAAGACAAGACTCAAGCTGTACTTCAAAAAGAGTTCAAGGCAGTTTATAAAGAACTCAAGACTCTTTCAAGATTGAGCTACATCAAGATTTCAAGATTGATCTACATCAAGACTTCAAGACTCATTCTTTAAGGTCACTTGTTCCGAATGTTTCAATGTCCTTTACTTCATGATTGAGGTTTGATTGACCATAGGTTGACCTTAGAAGTAGGTCATTTCAGATACATAAACCAAATATTTATTTTACATGTGATTGGTCTGTTCTTCGACTAGTCCTAGGCCTTCTTTGACTAGTCCTAGACTTGCTTCGACCAGTCTAAGAAATTCCTCGATCAGTCGTAAGTTTGTTACAAATTCTGGATAAAATCTGTTAGGCTTCGACTAGTCCAGGAATCTGTTCGACCAATCGTAGGAACAGTGTCAACTGCATCTACGACCAATCAAAAATCTTCGACTCGAATTCCAGCGAAGTTTTACAGGACCTACGACCAGTCGAAGGAAACCTACGACCAGTCGTAGGTGACCTACGACCAGTCGTAGGAAAGCTTCGACCAGTCGTAGAACGGTCAGAGCATATCTCGCCGAATTTTTCAAATATCTGTTGTTGCTTCGACTAGTCGAAGAGCACTCTAGACCAGTCGAAGACCCGATCTTCTCACCTATAAATAGTGCACGAATCTCAGAAGAAATCATCGAATTAATTAATTCATTCAAGCCAATCTTCGTCGAACTTCTGAGAGATAATTCTGTGCTCCATCTAAGCTAAGTGTGCTTATTTAATATTCTCTTTCCTTAGCTTTATTTAATTGATTTTCTTTTTGTTATTCCAATCTGATTTGATAAGAGGAATTATTATTCCCTTTCTTTGGAATCAAAATCAATTAAGGCAAGCCCTATTTGGTTTAATTTAAAATCTATTAGAATTAGAACCATTGTAATCGAGTACTGGACATTGAACTTGGACATTCAATCATCTACTTTGGTTCTACCGGGCTGCTACAACGAAGGAGATATTCAGGTATTTTACATTTAATTGTAAATTCCTTTCTATTTTGGTTTCTTTCAAGATTTGCCTAAAAAATCTTATTGTATTGGTTTTCTGAGGAGAGCCAGGAAAACTCAGAAGTGGGGTTTTTTTTAATTGTGTAAGCCCACATACAAAGACACAATTATAAAGGTTTTGGGTGAACCTGAGAAAACTTATTTTTAGTGAACGCTAATATCCCCTGTGTGAGGATATTAAGAGTGGAGTAGCATTTTGTGTGGCTGTTGTTTAACAGTTGGTGAACACACAGGCAAACCACTATAAACCCTTGTGTTGTGGTTGAATGATTTATATTTCTAATCTTTAATTAATTTTTGTGGGATGTATGTATGGTGGTGAATGTTGTAATTATTTAATTCAAGCTTTGTGAGAATGTTTTAATAGCTTAGAATTTATTTTCTGCTATTCCTTTATAAGCTTGATTTTCTATTTCATTTGAAAGTTGTTCCAGCAAGGTTGCCCTGCCAATTTTATGGTGTATGGCTGTCCCTAGAACAATACATTTTTAATTACAAGTTATTTCAATTCAGTTTATATTTATTATTGTATTCCTCTTCGGTTTGAGACTTGATACAAAGATCTTTCTAGAAATAAGGTTGACCTACCATAAACTCTGTTTTTGGTGTAAGGTTGTCCTTAGAACAACGTTTGTATCAACCTCTCAAGATCTGAATTTTGAGGTTATTTTAATTTATTGTATTGTGATTTACTTTGGCTATCATTTTTTTTTTATTTTCGCTGTTATTAGTTTTATTTGGCATTGTCCTATTCACCCCCCCCCCCCCCCCTAGGACATATAGCTTGGCCTCTTCACATATTATGAGTAAATAAAATGAGATGAACTCATTTTTAAGTGTCTAGCAAACAACCCTGTATATAATGCATGAAAATGTTTCCTTGTTATTGTTTCTATACATTTTTTTTATATTGTTGAATCTTAAAATTTTTTATATTGAAGCATGTTTTTAACCCTTTTTTTTTCTAGCTGTGCATTTCTTGTTTGAGCTGCTGTCTGCTGAAAATCTTGTGGTTGCTGGAACAATGGTGCAGTGTCCGCTTATTATCCGCTTGCTTGCTCCTTGCACTGGAGGGGCGCATGGGGGAAGAATTTCCAATCTGCTGAAGTTGTTGCAGATCTTTAGTCACGGTTCTGTCTCTTGTGTAGCGGTTGCCACTGTTCTGAGTGGCCAAGTGAGTTTAGCTATCTGTCCTTTGTTCAGGTATAGGCCTTTTACAGGTTTTGGCTTTTTAGTGTTGTATTTGTTTACATTTAGCTAGGTGTGGCATGGTCCCTTTTTTTGTATTGCATGTCCTCTAGAGACTCACACAACATGTTGAATCTACTGGTTTTCAAATAGTTACGAGACCAGAGCTACTTTTAGTCTAGTCCTCAGTTACTTTGTGCAGCTGCAACTGGCTTATTCCGTGACCCAAACACAGTATGTGGTGTTGGCTCTTTTACCAATTGCTAAGAGCCTAACCAACTTGCCAAAAGCATTAGAACTCATAAACCATTGGGGTTCATAACATAGTGACTCTTGGACTCATAAACCCTGCACTTACACAATATACTTATTTTTACATAGTCACACGCCCACATCACACCACATGGGCACTCAAACACATGATCTTATAGTTGAAACACAATCTGTCTAAACTGAGCCATGGAACCAAAGCATTTTATGATATATACTTCCACATGTGAGGCCAGCATTTAAAAAAAAATAAAAATAATCATGGCACAATCTAAGCCACAATGCAATGTACATTATGATTTATGAGTATGTCAATAGTTTATCACATTTTAGTATTTATAACCCTTAACACGCCCTTCTCTATTTGCATCTTCACATGTAATGCAAATTCTAATGTGGCAAGCTTGTGGGACATTTGAACACTAGGTAGAGGGGCTCACCATCAAAATGTCCATACAAAAATCAGGATAGTCTACTCATCAAGCAATGCACACATGGATATTGGATGTAGATCATGAGCAAGTTTTTATTCTAAAAGATAGTAACTGGTGGTTCACATGATGATTAAACAAATTATTGGTATTCTTTCATAAGTTACATGGATATTGTAAAGCACGTCTTGGTTGATATGCGAGTAGGATACATGGATACATGAGGGGTATGTTTAACATGGATACCTCTAAGAACTTATGGTGGTCTTGAAATTTTGCTCGTCTTACCTCTCATTTGTTGCAAGAGTTAGTTTCATGACCCAATATTGGTATTTCTTCCGTAATTAATCAATGCCTATTGCTTTGTACTGTAACAGGGTTGCGGGAATTGTTCTCCCAAACAGATGGAAACCATCCAGTTCCAAGGATCTCGGTGATGGTCAATATGACTTCAAATTCTGATCCTTCCAAGAATGATCAGAAATCACAGGAGCCTACAGTTCTGCCTGGCCCATCTGTGGATGAAATAAATGTTGCCAATAAAAACTTTATGACTGATGGAGAGTTTCAAATTGCTGGGCCTGAACAAGAGGTTTGTGTTCTGCCTCTCTCACATTGCTTGGACTTTTTCGTTGTCTGGATGTAGATTTCATTCATATCATAAGCACACACAGTTAGGCTTGAGAGTGTTGTCCAGTAGGCAGGTTGGTTATATTTACTCTGGAGCCTTTCTATTCAGTCCATTTGACATGAGATCCTCATTTCTACAATCCAATGATCTTCTAATCATAGTATTGTTTGTCAGCCGAAGTTATGGATGAGGTGCCTACAGATGAAATTGATTTGTCATGGTTTTCTGGCAATTTACGATGGGATGACTGTTATAATGGTCATGACCGTTAGAGAATATCCGATGGCAACAACTTTAGAGACCGTAGCCAACATTATTTATCTGACAAAAGCAAGGTCGTTTGATGCTTTCTTTAATACTAGTAATTTTTTTTTATCCAGATTTCCATCATTATTTAACTGCACAAATGTGGCCAATGGGAAGCTCGTATGGGGCAGTTCCTTGGCAAGAAGTGAGAGTCCCTGGATCCAATTCATCTTTATAGACAATCATCTCTTAGATGTAGATTTTTTTGGTGCATGGTTCAGTGTCATCATCTTGAACCTGAAATTGGGTTTTGGAACTTATAACCAGGGTCTTTTAGCTCCTCTTCATTTTGTTTGCTGATTCTCACTATATTTTAGCTTCTCTTCTTCTTCTTCTTCTTCTTCTTTTCCACTTTCGTGAGGCAGATTTCTAGATCTTGCAGACCTTGAACATGTTAGCTTACTTGAATTTCACTGTTTTGTTCTTTACATAGTTTCCTGTGGCTCCACATATCCAGGTCTCATCTTTTTGTGTAGGGCAAGAATCTGATATTTTCTTTTCTTTTTGTGCAAGGTGAGAATCTGATATTTTCTGTTTTTACTCTGTAGATGGGAGTAACTGCTGATCTACTAATGGCTGGATAGATAAATGTTGGAGTATCTTGGATTCATCAGCTGAGCATTATTGCCTGGATGACTTATGGAAGCAACAGTTAAGAGTTAAGTGGTTCATGTTTACAGGTGGTTGATTTGTTACATGTCTTTCGTTTCATTCTTGTTTTGTTTGTTGAATAGGCTTTTTATCGGTCTTGTTCATATGTATTAGAGATCAAGGAGTTTTATCTGTTTTTGTCTCTTATGCATTCATGCAAATTTGAATAATTTACAGTTTATAGCTAATCCAACAGTTCCTTCCATGTTAAGTGAAAGGAAGTGACAAACCATAGTCTATTCAAATTTTCTTTTCTTCACTTGCGTATTCGTCCGAATTTGGTTTGACTTCTAAGGTTTATAGCTAATCTACACCATTGGACGTTGAGTGCTTTATGCTAGTTCCCTATGAGTTATGCACAATCGTTGTTATTAGGTTTCTTGATTAAAATCAAGGAGTTTTATTTCCCTATGAATGTAAGTACATGTGTAGCTATAATCTTGGGCCTTGGATTAAATGTTGTGTTTTATCTTTTGAACAGGTTTCATTTGATTTGACAGAGTATATGGAACAACATCCAGAAGCATCTAACTGCCCATTGTTCGAGGCATTGAGAGAAACAGGAACCATTTCATGTTCGCCTCTGTTTCGAGGTTCCTTTTCGGTAGGACTGGAAAATTTAAATGGATGGATAATTAGGGTGGAAACAATTGATGCCTGCTCAGTTCCTCCAACCAAGGGACATCCAATATACTAGAAGAGGGTTTGATCTATGGCTTGAATGAACTTGGTTAGCATGGGATGCTTAGAAGCATGGAATGAACTGTAAGGTCCTGATGCATCGGAACTTGAATATTATCCCGATGCATCTCATTTGCAAAATGGAGGCCCTTTTTTGTGGCAAATCTGGACTATTGGTGTGATGGTTCCCACTATGGATGGATTGTCTCAAAAGATTTCAAGTTTGGAATTCTAAACCATTCTAGCTATGACTTTAGTTTAGACTGCTGTTGTTTTCTTCTGATGGTTCATTATGTAATCTACCGATCTCAGACTTGGGAGTCTTCTAATCTGAAAGATTTTTAGGACCACCCACCTAGTGTGGGTTTCTTCAAATCAGCAGCTGGACCCTAAACAGTGTACCCTACATGTACAAAGAGGTGCATTGGGACATCATTCATGTTATGATGAACTGTGACACAGTAATATAGGAAAAAAAGTCATTTAGAGAACTCCAAACCTTTTGTCCATCAGATTCTTTAGTTTGGGCTGATATAGAAACCTTGGGTGGATGCTGCACAAAATGTTCATCTGCATTTGAAATCACTATTTGAATTACAGTTTTCCTGCTACAACTGTAAAATAGTGGATTCATGCTACCTTTGTTTACATAGATACAATTTTACATGTTCCTGTCTCGCACGTCTTGCAGAAACCTGTGCCTACTGATTTTATTTTTATTTTTCAATTCTAAGTTGTCTTTCTTGTAGCCATATGACCCAATTTGATTGTATTGCTAGACTAACTAGAGTAATAATGTCTTATCCTTTAATCAGTGGTTTTCGAGGTGTGTATGATGTTGAGCATTTCGTCAAGTCACTGAGGTATGATGTACGGATTGTTGAAAGTAAAATAATCAGCAATCCAAATTTGAAGGGAAAAATAAGATGGTTAATGCTATCTTCTTAGTGCAATTTCTCAGTTATGCTCCAACATATTAGAGCCCAAGGGCTCCTAGGATTTCTTTTTCTTCTTATGCTTCTTAATATGGCCTGATTTTTTTTTTTGTCCCTTACATCTTCATGTATCATACAATTTATCATGCAATGCTAGGACTGTTTTCAGTTTGTAGGGCTGTTTTCTTTTGTTTCTTCTATTTGGATATTGACGGTTTTCTTTTTTCTTTTTAGATTATTATTTTGACATATTTCAAAGAACTCAAGTGGATTTTTCTTTTCTTTTCCTTTTTTCCTTTCTTTCTGGAAGACGACTCTGAAATGGCATTTGGTTGTTTTTCTTTCTTTGAATTTGGCTTTCCAATGCTAGAAACCAATAACTTTCATTTTGGGTTTTTAAATTCCTAAGGCCTCAACTGCAAAAATTCAAAATTCAAATCCATTTTTTGGATTTTTGGATTCAAAATTATTTGGCATTTAGAGAGCCAAAGTTTCTATGGCCTAAACATGGATGACCTGACCTTTTGTTGTGAAGATGTAGAAAGAAATAAAAGAGTTAATTCAATAGTGAGATCTTGCTCAATCTCATCTCAAGGGCTCATTTATATTTACTACTCTAATTCTCTATAACTTTCTTACTTTATATGCTTCACATAGCTTCTTACATGTTGGCAGGTTTTAAAATGGATGTAATGATTACGCTTGAGTTTAAAGCAATCTTAGACGTTGCAGCCACTGAGAAGAGAGATTCTGAAGATGGTAGCAGATATTTGTGTAGTTGATGATATCATATGATGAATTGATGGTTGTTTATTACATTATAGGTGGTTCTGAGACCTGATAGTCATGTGATTTTATTGCTTCAAATCTAGTTCAAATGCCATAGTTGATGTTGTTGTCTTTCTTAGCAAGCATAAAATTCCATCTAGTCATTTCTCAGTTTTTCCTCATTTTGATATAACCTTTCATTCAATGTAGACAGTGGATGTATTTTTCTCATTAACTATTTGCAGGCCACTGACTGAAAAGCTAGGATCATTCAACCAAGAAGATTTTCGGCATGTGTATGGTTGGGCCTATGAGGCCAACAACTTGCATCACCAAATCTGGGCCTGAGTTGTATGGAATTTAGAACCATTGATCTTCATTCATGCGGTGGTCTTGTTAAATATATGAAGTTTTCAATTGTTTTCACCACTCATGTCAAGGAGATTTTACTATATGAATATGTGGGAGCATATGCACCCAAACTGTCTGACCCAATTTAATCAGATTTACTAATTGGGGTTGGATTCAGGCCCATGAAACCTGAACTGATAATAAATCATGCCTAGATCAGATAAATGAATTTGTAGCCTTTTCCTTTATTTGATTATATTTATCATTTAAATCATATAAAGGCAATCTTTAGGTGTGGGATTCTAACTCTGAACCTCTCTGTATCCAAAGCCATTTTGATTCTAATTCTGAACCTCTCTATATCCAATTCCCTTACTCTTGTCCAGATACGGATGCACCCTCACAAATAGCTTTGGTATGGATTCTTAGTGGTGAATTATTTGTTAAGCTATTTATTATTTTTTATGTTGATACACCAGGATGTAGCTACCTTGGAGCAGCAACCAAGCTGCACATTGTCCCTAGAAACATCCCTTTCAAAGCAGAATGTATGCAAAGAAAAGGTGTGTTGAGGCTGCTAGAATTAGGGGGAAATATCCAGAGAGGATTCCTGTAAGCATTTACTCTAACTGGTAGTCATATACTGGTTCTTCCCCCTCATGCAACAACTATGAGAGGTGGGTCCACAGTTATAGACACCCATTACTCTGTTTTGAAATTTGCACAATACACTGGAGCTCATCCAATTGCAGGGCGGCACACACCAGGAACCTTCAGGTTCTATTTATGAATACATGATGCATTTTGAAAAGGATAAAGCATTAGCTCAACGATTCCAGCCTGTGTTGATAAACGAGCTTAGCCAGGTAGCCTTTTCTTTATAATTTTTATCTATTTAATAACTTTTAATATTTCTACTTTCAAAGTCACCAAATGAATATTGGCAAGAAATTAGAGTTGTTCAGGCAATGCATGAAGTGGTAATTGTCTTTGAGTCTTGCCTAATATTTCTTGAGTTTTGTGATTTGGTTTGGAAATGTGCAACATTTCATTAAGCTGCCTGGACAACAATTGTACATGAGGCCCATCTTATGAGATCGTGAATACTAGAGTTTTGAATGTTTGTTCCATCTTTTATGTAACTAAATCTCCCCTGTTTATTAAACAGTTGGAGAAACACCGGAGAGTTGATCAGGAGCTGAAGAAGCGTGTATTGAAGTTGGTATTCTGTCTTCAAGAAGCTCGGTCCCAAACACGGAAGCTTTAAAGGGTATGTGAGATAACAGTCAAGATTGCTTTCTCAGATGATAAGGATTGTCTGGTAGTTGTAGTTTGTCCATTTTCATTGGATGGCATTCGCTTCGAGTTCATTGTTTGGGGTATTCATGAACTAGAATTGATGAGTCCACCTACTGCACTCCATTGTACAATTTAGGATTAGTTTGATGAACTACTTCATAAACCCATTTTCATGCTAATTTTATGTTTCATAATTGGGCTGTCTCATAGATCCAACTAAGCATGCATGTTTGGATTGGGAAAGGTGATACAAAATCATATATTTTTTAGCCTTCCATATATTTTGCAGGTCATGGCCAACTTGAAAAATAGCCTGAGTTTTTCACGTAATGTATCTAATTTGTTTTTTTTTTCTTCTATGAATTGTTTATCATTTGAGCTAATGGTCTTTCAGGAATGGGCCACAAACATGGGACCCAAAGACGATCCTTGGTTGAGGTCATGGATTTGATCACAAATCATCCAATTACGGAAAAAGAGGCCATTATTACTGACTCAATCACGATAATCAACCTTCACATTAAGGTAACAAATATTTTATATATATATATATATATATATATATATATTTGTGTGTGTGTGTTTGTTTTTTAAAGTAAGTCTCAATTTCTTAGTGTCTGGAAGGAAACTTCTCTCTTATGCATGGAGTTTATAGGAACCCAATTGTCTCATGATCCAGACCATTGAACCAATGTCTATCATCATCAATGGATGGACCATGTTCAAAAAAGCTTCTCACCTGTCAATAACTTAAGCTGAATTTCCAGAACTTCAAATTCTGGGTTCTTCTACATGCATTTCCTGAACTTCAGAATCTGGATTTTGCCCATTTTCTGGCAAACAAACATCCATGTCAATAACTTGAGCTGAATTTAATTTCCCTACCTCAATGCCAGCACTTGGACTCTCGCTACATGGAAGACCATCTTCTGTAAATTGATGTCGATCTGCCGCAACTTCCTCCCCTTCACTAGCTTATAACTTTGAAACTGTTTGCTGCTTCTCATCTGAAAAAGTAGTCCCTACATCTTTACAACTTCAACTTCCTCATTTTTGTCGTCTCAAGCACCAATGCATGTGTTTCCACTACCTCAAATTCTTGTGATTTCGTATCCTCAATTACAACACTCAGATTCTTGTGGCATGCAACAACATCTTCATGAATTTCATTCTCCTTAGCCACAACTTGCACTCCTTCACCAGCTACTGATTCTGGTCCTGTATGTTGCTTCTGCTCTGACAAAGCAGCGCCTGCATCCGTAGCATTGCCCACAGATTTCTGCTTCTCATCGAGCAAAGAGACATCTACTTCTACATGCATCTCCATGACTTCAGTCCCTTGATTTTGCCCATTTTTTGCCAAACAAACATCCATAACAATAACTTTAGCTAAAATTGATTTAGTAACCTCAGTTCTAGCACTTGGATTCTTGTGACCGAGAACGCCATCTTCCTGAAACCCGTTTCCCTCAGCTGCAACTGCTCCCCCTTCACCAACTACCAGTTCTGGCGCTATCTGTTGTTTCTCATGTAACACAGTAATGCCTACATTTGAAGCATCGCCCACAGTATCCTGCTTCTCAGCTACAACTACAAGAGAGATGGGTGCATCTATAACTTTAGCTTCTTCAGCTTTCTCAATCTCAAGCGCTGAAATGTGCGCTTCTGCAACTTCAGCTCTTGACTCTAGCCCATTTTCCAGTAAACAAACATTTGGAGCAATGGATTGAGCTACGACCGAAGAGACTGATTCATTCAACAAGCTTCCCTTCCCCTCTTATAAAATTGGTTTTTAAATGGCCAAAAACTGTTTTCGAAGCTAACATTCATTTTAAGACTTCTTAGATATTGTTGTGTTGGTGTCAAAGATGGACATGGTGTCTAATGCTTCAATTTAGCCATACCTGGCATGAAGTCATGTGTACATGTGCGTTGTTATAAATCTTGGGTAGCTAGTGGCAAATAGGTAATTTTATTTTTTTTTGTTGACATTGTTGTAGGAGGCAGCCATGATATAATTGGATATGAGGTTGTTGTAATCCGTCCCCTTGAGAAGACACAGGTACATCTCATTTTCTTGTGTCATTATTAGCAGGCAATAGATCCTCTTTCTTTTTTCTTTTCTTTTCTTTTTTAGTTATCAAAAGTCACACTTGGCTTTGATCCCAAATCACAGATCAGCCTGCTTTTTGGCTTTCATCCCAAAATGGGTTACACATCAAATGGATTGGAATTTGACCATGTTGCTTATAGTGAATGGGCGCCTCCTTTCATTGACTTGTATGGGAAGGAACGCGTTCTTACTAGGGCATTGATTGTCATATGATATGCTATCCAAATCACATGAAATTGTTGAAATGTACTTAATATATTTTTTTATTATTTTGTCTTGCAGGTTATGGACCTAGACAGATGATGGTTGGATGGAGGGATTTCTTTTATATGTATTTAGAATATTTTCAACACATTATTGTAAATATTATATGTTTTTCATTGTAAAGTAATACAATTTATTTAGTATTCATTTTTAATTGTGTTGTGCAACATTTTTTAGGTTTTAAATATTTAAAAACAATATAGCAATTGCTTTATCGGCACTTCTTACACCTTTAGCGGCGTTTGTTGCATACCGGCGTTTGTTACAATTTTATCTGTGTTTATCATAGCTTTTAGTGGCTTTTACAGTTTTTACCTGCGTTTATCACATTTTTACCGGCGTATTTTAGAGTTTTACCGGCGCTTCGTATTGTTTATATCGGCGCTTCGTACAGTTTTCAGCGGCGCTTGTATTGTATCTACCGGCCCTTTTACAGTTTTCACCGGCAATCACAGAAACGCCCATAAAGGATACTAAGCGCCGCTAAACGTTTCATTTAACGGCGGCCATAAAAAATGCCGCTAAACATACAAGGACTCCCCCTTTAGCGGCACGTGTCCAACCACCGCTAATTCTTATGCCGACGGTTTTTAGGGCTTTTAGGGGCGGTTTTAGCCGCCGGTAAAGCCATTTTTCTTGTAGTGGTGAGAGGATCAAGTCCTAGTTGTGGCCAAATCAAGTCTATGGTAAGATGTGTTGATCAAATCGAGTTAGTTTAGGGTGAGTTAAACTCTATTGTTTGGTAAATCTAAATTTTACATTAATTAGGTTTAATTTCGTGTAGGATATCAAAGCCCAAAGCTAAGATCTTAACCATGGATGGTGTGTGGAACTTAGATCTGATTCGTTCGAGTTGGATTTATGCATTGGTACGTTCATGTTACGATCATCAAATTTTAAAGGTGAGGATCACCCTTCAATCTTTTCTACATCTTTATAGTTAGCGTAGCTCGTTTATTTCATCTATTGCCTAATATAACACTTAGTGAAATTGATGATAAATACTAGTTTCTATTTGAGTAATTCTTTATAATGACTGATGATTAGATTTACATTCAAATATGAACATGCGTTAGGTCTCAAATATCACACTTTACATGTGTAATTACTTTTGACAATGTGCATAGCTTGTTTTGTCACTTGCAGTTATTTAATGATGTTTGTGGAAGTCCTTGAACTAGTAGCCTTTCTACCAAATAGATTATATAGAATTTCCTTGTCATGGCCTTGCCATTTTGTGGATCGCTTGTACCTTTATGGCTTTTTGGAGACAATCCCTTTGATTGCACCCTTAAAGAGACTATTTGCCTTATATGGCTTTGATTAACTATTTCTCATCTTGCGGCTTTTATGGATTATTTTCACATAACTCTGCGATGGTAATTTCCATTTGTCAAACTATGATTGGCCACTAGTTGAAGACATTACCATTAAATATCTTGTTTATTAGTCTCATGAGCTAGGGATGGTGGAATGTGACACTATGCCTAAGCTGTCGGCCCATGCTGGGTGACAAACCCCCCATAGTGACCTTTGAGCTTTCTTTAAATGGTTGTTTGTAACTAGAGTAATAATGGTTGGGCTAATCATGCATCTTTATGGCATACGGACTTTACCAGGTGGTCGATAGAAGACGCGGAGTTTTCTTGGTTCAATACGAGCTGTACCGTAGAGTATTATACCTAGTGATCCTAAGTTTTCGTTACGTGCATTCGACTACCATGAGCTGTCCTTTTCACATGGACTTTTCTAAGTGTTTAATCTTCCTTGGATGCATCATAAAATACTCTTCCAGGAAGCTATCTTACCTTGGGTGTCCTCGTTGCACGATCTTTTTTGGGTGGTTAGTTCTTCTTGGGCATACCTTTGAGTACTATTCTGAGTGGCTAGTTCTTCTTGGGTGACCTTTTTGCCAGTTGGATGTGCATCCCTAGGTCTGTGAGCATATACATGCATTCATGCATTTAAAAAATATTATTTTTGAGGAATTTATCTGATGAATGCACATCTGATGAACCTTATCTAATTTCTATGATAATCATTGTGAAATATTTGTTATACATTGTTCCTGATAACTATACTTAATTATCTTGATGATACAATAAATCTCAGAAATTATACCTCACTGGGATAGCCATTGACGCAATCAAACCATACGCAAGTTGCAGGAGACGCAGATGATGTGCATATTGATGTTTATGTGGAATAGGAGGAACCAAATGATCTTGCGACTCTCTATTCCTGATTTTAGTTCTATTTAATTTGTACTGTCACATTTTGTAAAAGTTAAGACATTGGTTTGTATAAGTTTACAGGCAACAACTCGAATATTTGATTTTGTATATTTGGACTTCCTCTTATACTTGATTCACTTATATTCCGCTAGTTTATTAACTTTAATAATAAAAGTAAAACAAATGTGCTTGATATTTGAACCACCGTTAAAGGTTAATGCTCGGGTTTTTAGAAAACGAGTAGTGTACTTGGGTTCCGGGAACCGGGGTGTTACACCCATGCACTAGTACCTTGTGGTGAGGTACTCATGTATACGTTAGCTGGTAACACAACTGCTCCAGTTGTACCTCTGACATATATCTGCGCATACAATTGTACTTATAGGCCGTACACAGAAAATTTCAAAGGATCAAAAGAGTTCTAGGTTCTTTCACCTAAGGGACAAGATTGCCCTACTTGTTAATTTTATGATCTTTCACCCAATGGACATGATTGCCCTACTTGCTGGCATTAGGATTTTTCATCCAATGGACATGATTGCCCTACTTGTTGATACCATATACTTTTTTCTTTCTTTTCTTTTCTTTTTTCCCCACAATTTCATAATAAATAAAGATGCGCGTTTGTCATGAATGATTCAAAAATCAATAATGAAACGATATAATAAATCAGATTTTATTACAATAATGCAAGTTTTATACAAAATTTGCAGGAATCCAATATTGTTAAAATTTTAGTCCTTAAAATTATCTGAAAAGCTAGGCTATTTACTGTAACAGATTGTAAATTGAGATTTCATGAAGGATACAGGCTGTATTTTGTAACATTATGGAAATTTATCGCAAACCCCCATTGACTTTGCTGGAAATTTGTATAAAGCATTACTATAATAAATTTTAATTTAAGCTCTGAATTTTTTATTTTCTTTTATATATTTATATATTGATAGAATTAAATATTTTCTAGATTCTAAAATTATAATATAAAAATTCTAACTTAAATAATTAATTAACCATATATGCTAAAGTTTACATTAATCGATAAACACCAAAATCTATAATTTCCAACAATTCAATAAATCATCTTAAATTTTGTTTAATTAATTTTAAATATCTTCAGTTCTTATTATTTAAAATAAATTCGCATTCTAATTGAGCATAATTACTATTAATCTTATAAATACTAACTACAAATTTAATTAAATATAAACTTATAATTTAATTAAACATATTAAAATAATTCTTAATTTAAGTTAATTAATCAGCTAATCTAAAGTCTCGGATCTATATTGTATATATGTTAAACTTATTAAATTAATTACTCCGAGATTTTAAACAATACATCAAATTAAAATTTTAAAATTTTCAAGAGGATTTATAGTACTAATTTAATTTACATACATCAAATTTTTTTAACAATTTGTACTTAAGTTAATTAATTTATAACATTAAGTTTTTTCTCTAGAAATTTTTGGATTAATTCGAAGCTAAATAAAAAGAAATTTTAATTAATTAACAAATCCATAAATTTAAGGGGAGTTTCATACTATTTATGGTAAAGCATTTCAATTGAAAAGAGTTTATAATTTTCTTCAACTAGACCATAAATTTACATAAGAAATTTCAGCAATAATTCAAAATCAATCAATAATTCTAAGGAATTTGTTATTTTAAATTAATTATATATTAAATTTTCACAACAAAAAATTTAAATACATAAAAACACTTAGATAATTTCATATATAAGCTAGAATCACCCACCTGGTTAGCTAGTGTAACATCTTGGAAAAATCCGTACAAGGACCTGAGTACCACCTAAGGACCGTGTCCTGTTGTAACTTAGACGGAAATTAATTAAGTACTAAACTAAATAATCAGTCGATTTAGCTTGGGCCACCATTTTCACAAATGAGAAGGCATAAAACCATTAATACCACTAACTCAACGTCACTTAAAGACTTAGGAGAAATCTCAAGAGTCTGTCGCTCTCGAGAGTGCATTGAAACCCCGTATCGGACCTAGACCACACGTCGAGAGTCCGATGACCGCGAAACTATAGGATTATATCCGTCTTACTGGGCTTGACAACCATTGTGGGAATAGAGCCCAGATGGTGTCTAGAAATGCACAACTTGAACCCTGAGTGAAGTGTGTGAAAAATGTGAATATCTTTAGAAAATGAAATGAAACTTAAGTGAAGTGAGCCATTCACTCTCACGCAAAATTGAGGATTTCAGACCGTCAGTTTCTGAACAAACTTCATCCATGGGAAAATGAAATTTTCCTACACGTATTCGTATAATTGTGACCCCGATCGAGTAAGTATGACCGTTGATCTGACACGGGTCCTCCATGGTCGATTGATTTATCCAATCGCACTGAAATCATATCCTGGCATGGATCCATTATTAAAGAACTTACTCTATGACGTAGGTGAGTAGTGGGCCTCCCTATGAGCCCTGTTTGTTAAAAACAGTCGCCTAAAGGATATAAACCATGTATATAGTGGCCCTGGGACCATTTGCATCACTTCTGGGCTTATAAATAGCCCCTATATCACCCCACCTCTCTCATATACGAATTTCTCCAAAATCCTAAGGGACAGAGAGAAAAGAAGAGAAAAGGGGAAAGAGAGAAGAAGGATCTTAAGGGATTGTTGCAGGAATCCTCTCCCACGACTCCACGCACCGAGTCACCCCCCATTACGCTACACAACCTATTTCGGCTATGATTTTGGGTAAGAAAACCTAACCCTAATATCATTGTAGAGATCTAGATTGATTAATCAGCAAACTAGCTAACCTATTTCGTTATTTAGCTGTCCAACGTTCCGTTTTCAGGAATGTAGAATTCGAACCTAGTTCGAATCGAATATTCTGACGAAAGGTGTAAACTATAAACACTTAGGTTATGGTTATCAATGCTTTCAATGTCAGCTAATGATTTATGCCTGGCTTAATTACTACCATATTGTCATAGATACGCTGTTTTCGATATACTATACATATATGAACTATGTTGAATAAAGATGCATCCCATGTGTTTGTTGAAATGTTTGAATGAACATGTAAACATGATTTGTGCTTGCCATAACTACTGATCTAGGATTCATCATTGTAATATGTATGCTGACTTCCCTATGTAAGAGATTACTAAAATATATGGTGTAACTAACCTAGTCTATATATTTGGTGAAGTGTAGCCTAAGTGTTTGTTAAATTGTCTGAATGAGAAATTATTGATGATTTGTATTTATTAAGAGTTTTAAGATAGGATTCTTAATTACCTTATTCATATGTATAGTTTCTTTCATGTAATCCTATTTGCCTTTACGCAATTTACGGATAAAATGCAAGTGTTAGGTAATATGTTCAATGTGTTTAATGAAATGCTCAAATGAGGAATTTACTTGGATTATTTGCTAAATGCTGAAATGATTATCACATGTGTGTACCTATTGCATCTAGGTAAGATTGGGGCTACAATGTAGTCCAGGCAATTGGTAACAGTCCCCGTTCGGGTGACCGAATTAGTCTCGCCACATTGGATATATTCGATGAATCCATGTCGCACAACGACTGTCGACAGTGGTAAGGCCACGAGGGGTGCTTATGCACTCCATGTCAATTAAGTCAGCATGTGATCATACCAATCGAACTTGTCTAATAAACTGATTGGCCTATTGTGTGTTTACCATGTATGGACACCACTGCTTAAATCTAAGGTACCCCTCACCAATGTAAAGACCCACTTTAACCATGATACCACGATTCGTTAAGACTCATGAGATGGGCATGGTGGTATGGGACACTGTGTTCGAGCTATTGGCTTACGCTGGGGTGACGAGCCTCCCCGTAGTGACCAGTGAACAACCAAGACTCGTGAACCGGGCATGGTGGTATGGGATACCATGTTCGTGCTGTCAGCTTACGCTGAGGTGACGAGCCTCCCGTAGTGACCGCAAGTATAAACTTTAAAATTTTCCTATCGACTGTTTTTCATTGGGAGTGATGCCTTACAAATTACCTATCGTATGTGTTTCACCAGGAGTGACGAATCTATATGGATCATTTGCTTCAGGTCAATGATATAAAGGGAGGTACCTTAGCTTCCCAAATCTGATGTATGAATAAGCTTAATTAAGTACTCAGTTAATACGACCATGCAACGCATTGCATTAATTAGGATGTGTTTTTTAGGCAATGAAGTTACATGGGAGGCAATGCTGTCATATGTGAAATAGGTTGTCGGAGTCACTTTTGAGGGAGCTTTGATGCGAGGGCATACATCATTACTTGAACTTCATTCCTGCATTAACAAGAGTAGTTAGGAAGTGATTGTTATGTTGCTTTATCATTACTGCTTGATTGACTTGATAACATATTAACATTTGCCTTATAGTACCACTGAGTTGATCACTCACTCCCACCCTAGGATAGTGTTTTAAAACACCAACCAGACTCTGGTTTAGATGCAGGTATTGATGAAGTCTATGCAAGGAAGCAGGACTTTATAGATGAAGAGGAGTTCTCCTACTTTCAGCTCTCAGACGGGTCTATGTAGACTTCGTGCTGATACACAGGGAACACGAGGACTTTTAGCTTAGATGGACATCTTACATTTCCACATATTGTATATTTTGAAACAATACATGTATATATTCAGCCCGGTTACATACTCATACTCTAGAGGTCGAAACACTTACATACTTAAATACATATACTTCAAACTTTCGCTTGCTTAATTTAATTATATCTAGAGTATAATATGCTGTCTTTGTATAATCTTACTTATGTTTCACTCATTAATATGGACGAGATCTGAACATCATTATCCATATTGTATAAGTGATGTGTTGGATTTCGGGAGTAGAGCTTTGCTCGACCCTCGAAATTTAGGGCGTTGCAGCTAGATTGATCTGAAAACGACTCATAATTAACTTGGATTCAATGCTAAAAATGTCTCCTTGCATTATCATCATCACCATCATCATCATCATCTCTCTCTCTCTCTCTCTCTCTCTCTCTCTCTCTCTCATGCCTCAAACTCGGAAACCAAGCTAAAAAAATTTCAATCGTTGAATCCTACGCCGACAGCCTCTTTAGTACCCCATTCTCGGCTCCCGACACCTATATACCAGGTTCCGATCCTGGGATACCACAAGGAGGATTTCCAGTATGAATTTATTCCATAACAAGCATAACCATAAGCATAACCCACAAACAATAACGACAACACCATCACAAAATTCACTATGATAAAAAACATTAGAGTACACTGCACATAAAGGAAAAAATACAATGATAATATCAAAACTCCAAAAGCTCGGTTGCACGCTCCTGCTCCTGCTTAGCTACAGCCCTAGCATCACCTACACGCATCTATCGTGCATAAGCTTATAAAAAGCTTATAGGGTGGTGAAAGTATGTGTGCAAGGTAGCAATGCAGGCATGTAATATCAAAGTAATGCAGAAACATGTTGATAAGTCCATGAATGCTAATAGTCATTCCAAGGCTATGCGATGGAAGGCATGAATGCTATCGGTCACACCAAGGCCAAACGATGTAAGGCCTACATAGCGAATGTCATGTGTAAGATGCAACTCAAGTATATCAATCCATCTCATCTCTAGAGCATCATATATCAGTACATCTCTCTAGATAATCACTGTGGTTTAATACACTATATACCACATTGCCACCCTATACTGGACGCACAACCATGCAAGAGGAAGAGACCTCACTATCCTCCTGGCCAATAGTCAACTAATATCTATTTGGCACGTTGATACCAGACCCATTTACAAGCCGGTCATACTCAACCTAGCAATTGCCTCCTACCATCGAGCGAGTAAAGCCACACCACATTCCAACTGACCACGACATAGTGGGAGACACAGCCTTCTGGTATTCGGCCCTCATGCACTCATACATCTACTCGGTTTAGGCATTGGAGCATCCTGCATGGTACCATAAGGGTTTGGGGACTTTCACCCCAGGACATCCTTCGCGTCCCCGTGCTTAACAAGAATTTTCGGTATCCAATCCTGTCATCCACGTTATATCTACGAAGGCTATAACCCTGATGTCCTAGGGCGTATAATAATCATATTAACACAATGCAAGATCCATGAGTCAGGCAGTCCAATCATACATCAATCCTGTGCATACCATGCGCTCATGTGGGGCAACTCTGCCTATCAGGGAATCCAGTAAACAACCTGCCCAATGGCATATGTAATGGTCAACCACATCTCAAAACAAGCATGTAGATGATGCGTATGGCCATGTATCATGATGTTATGCCATCATATGCTCATATTCGACATCGATAATCGGCTTATATACAAGGTGGGGTCTATAGAAGGACAACTGATCTAAACAATAACATAAAGATCGGTCCTCAACTGTAGATATACCAAATACGATAGCATAGATCCCTCCGTCTACGGTGGTGATGAACTCTCCTCATATCAAGGTTGGGCCTAAATGGCCTACCAATAATCCTAAGGATTTTGAATGGGCTTCCTTCACCATACTATTATATGGCCCACTAGATGCCCTAGGGGGCCCAAATAAGTCCTAAATGGACTCCAAGATTAAAAAGAAATAACCCTAGAAGCAACCAATGGGGGCCCAACATCTTGGGTTAGCCCAATATGAATAGATGGGTCATGCACATATCAATGGGGCGCAGTGATTTGGGTCAACCCACTAAAAAAGGATGAGAATGTGCCTAATAATAGCCTAAGGGAAGGTCATAATGTGGTCATTTAACCATCATTGCCCATCGATGTGGACATTTAACCGACATTGCTCCCAAGGAGTGGCCCACATAGAGCCTAACATATAGTGGGTCTATGGCCTCATACAAGGGCCTCATACACAACATAATGGGCCTCACTCAAGGGCCTAATATACTTCACAATGGGCCTCATAAATGGGCCTATCATATATCACAATGGGCCTCACTCATGGGCCACATATACATCACATTGGGCCTCACTAGATGCCCCACAAATACATCACATTGGGCTTCGTTCAAAGGCCTCATATACATCATAATGGGCCTCATCATATGGGCTTCTCAAACATTACAATGGGCCACACATATGGGCCACACAAATATCATATTAGGCAACACATATGGGCCACACAAACGTCATATTGGGCCCTACAAATGGGCAGCATATACATCACAACCGGCCTTATGGGGCAGCCCATAATCTAGCAAAATAGAAGGGCCACATGTACAACATATACCTCAAGGTGAGTTTATAAGATTGGCCTTAAATACATCACATGTAGGGTCCACGGGCTGGACAACGCTGACAAAACACTTATATCATGTGGGGGCCACGTGGATGGACGATGTGAATATACAAAACATCACAAGGTGGGCCCCACCCTCATACGTGCAGCACGTGTGGGGTGGGCCCAAGTCCAGAAATCAAATGGACAGCGTGGCTGCAAAGCACATACATCATGGTGCGCCCCATGCAACACTGTCCAGATCTAGACGGCGTGGGTACAGAATACATACATAAAGGTGGGCCCCATCCGTCAAGCGAACGGACGGCGTGGATGAGACCCATACATCACGGTGGATCCAACAAGATGGACGGACGGACGGCTAGATGTGGAATACATGCATCCAAGGTAGGCCCCACCCCACACGTCCCACACGTATAAGGTGGGGCCCATCATCCAGCAAATGGACGGGTGGAGTGGATATATACATGCATCAATGTGGACCCCTCAAGCACCGTCCTGAGATGGACGGTGGGAATACATCACATACCTCATGGTGGGCCCCACCCCACACGTGCAGCATGTGTGGGTGGGCCCCACGTCTTGCAAAAAGGATAGGCAGCATGGATAAAACAGATACATCATGGTGCGTCCCACCGTCTAGCAGCTGGATAGTGAGGATGCACCCCACAACATGGTGGGGTCCACACGTCCCACATGGACAGACGATTGGGATATGACATATGCCTCATGATCAGGCCCCTAGAACTTGCTGACGTCAACATAGCAGCTATGCTGCTGGACTATCGGGCTGCTGGCCCAGCGTCCAGCAGATGGACGGTTAGAATATAACACATGCATTAAGGTGGGTCCACATGTGTGGGACCCACGCCAGCTATGGAATGAAGTTGATATCTATGTTTTCTCTTCATATGGACCTGTCCAGACGGATAGGCTAGCAGGCCTGCTGCTGGACGATCCAGCAAGGTGGGTCCAACACATGGACGGCATGGATATAATGTATGCATCATCAGGTGGGCCATCATACATCATCACCATAAAAAAATGAAATGAGGAGGGAGGGAGAGAGAGAGAGAGAGAGAGAGAGAGAGAGAGAGAGAGAGAGACAACGGCGTGATGGAGGGACCCCGCCATTATGGGCCCCTTTAGGATCTACAACATACATCAAGATGGGTCCTATGTAATGAAAATTAAAGATCAAAGAAAGAAATGAAGGATCTAATCCTAGACAAGCACCCACCTTAGATCTCAAGCTTCTTCTTCTATCAATGGGGTCCTATGCTCTAAGGGAACAAGATTCAATGGTTGAGATGAAGTCTTGATGGTTGGATTAGGGGAAATAAGCTTGGGATGTGGCTGGATTTTTAGGAATCCATGGCTTCTCTCTTGCTAAGGGATATGAGAAATGAGGGAGAAAGGGAGGGGGAGAGAGAAAGAGATGAAGGCTTGAAATAATTGCTATGTAAGGTAATTATGAGTTTGGGGAAGAGAAAAGCATGATTACAAGCAAGCATGGGGCTAGGGTGATGTCACCCCTAGGGTGACATCATCCTAATGATGAATTTCCTAGGGAAATGTGCAATCTGGAGATGTGGGTCCCACAACGCGTTGGCCCTATCTTATGATCTAAGCGTCTCATTGAGACACGAGACGCGGCGTCAGAACTGCAGTGATGGTGCGGTCGTAATGGCACAGGTCTCGAGTTAAGTCAACTCAAGTTTACAGGATATGACACAAGGTCGCGCGCAAATGCAATATATAAGTCACGGGTCGCGGGAATTCGATCGAAAGGACCGCGGGATCCTAAGGAACGGAATGGTCACTGGGACATGGACTTGACAGCTCTCCCCTCCTAATAAAAATTTCATCCTTGAAATTTACTATCATGCAAGATAAAGTTAGGGAAGAAGAGGAATCATCATCGCATACTTATACATAACAATCAATGCAATACAAGGCATAATACAAGCACAATCAATCTATAAAAAAAATGGGGATAGTGCTCTCTAATCTCAGCCTTGCGCTCCCAAAATGCCTCCTTAATAGAATGATGACCCCACTGAACCTTCACCAAAGGAATGACCTTGGTTCGGAGGACCTGCTCATTCCGATCAAGGAGGCAAACTGACTGCTCAATGTAGGAAGCATCCACATGGACCTCAAGAGGTTGCCAATTAACCACTGGAACGGTGCCTAATCCACACTTTCGCAACATCAAAAGATGGAAAACATTGTGGATGTCAGATAACTAACAAGGAAAGGCAAGCCTATAGGCCATGGCGCCAACACGCCTACTGATCTCGAAAGGTTCAATAAATCTCTGGACAAGCTTTACCTTCGCTCCAAATCGAACCACACCCTTCATGGGCGAGACCTTGAGATATACTGTCCCCAACAGCGAACTCTAAAGGACGGCGCCGATGATTAGCAAAACTCTTCTGTTGGCTCTGAGTTGTGCGTATCCTCTGCCTGATGATTTCGATAACCTCTGATGTTTGCTGCACAAGCTCGGGGCCTAGGAGACGGTGCTCTCCAACCTCAGCCCAATAATTAGGGGATCAACGCGGCCTGCCATACAAGGCCTCGAAGGGAGCCATACCAATAGTCACTTGATTGCTATTATTATACACGAACTCAGTCAGGCGCAAATGCTCATCCCAAGTACCCGATAAGTCGATCACGTAAGCACGAAGCATATCCTCAAGAATCTAATTTACCCTCTCGGTATGTCCATCGATCTGTGGATGATACGCGGTGCTGAACTGTAAGTAGACCCCATAGCCTTTTGTAAGCTCCTCCAAAACTGAGACATGAACCTCGGGTCTTGGTCAGAAACAATTGAAACTGGAACACTGTGCAGTCTCACAATCTTATCAACAAACAACTTGGCAAACTGATCCATAGGCCAAGTCACATGAATCGCAAGAAAATGTGCCGACTTCATCACGTGATCCGCGACAACCCAGATAGCGTCATGATCACACTAAGTTCTCGACAAGCCCATAATGAAATCAGTGGATACGTGCACCCACTTCCACGTAAGGACGCTCAACGGCTGCAATGGACCTAGGGGTCTCTGATGATTGGCCTTGACACGCTGGCATGTGTCACACTCGATCATAAAACTGGGTATTTGGCACTTCATCCCTGCCTAAAAATATTGTCTCCTCATATCACGATACATCTTCATCGAGCTAGGGTGGATAGAAAACCACGATCGATGTGCCTCGATTATAAGATCTCTGAGCAGCTTTAGAATATCTAAGACACATAATCGGTCTCTGAAGCGAAGTCCACCATTAGAACCAATCTGCCAATCTGACTGACTCTCAAATGCTACATCTGCCTGATAACTTTGCAACGACTCATCTACCTGCTGAGCCTCGATCACCCTTGCAACAAGAGAGGGTTGAATCGACAAGCTCGATAACTGTACAATAGAAGACTGCAAGCTAATTTCGAAGTCGAACGCTGATACATTCTCAAGCATCTTCCACTCCTGAATCATCATGTACGCCACTAGGCCTCATGGCTGACGGCTAAGGGTATCTGCCACCATGTTTACCTTGCCTGGGTCATACTAAAGATCAAAATCATAGTCCTTAGGAGCTCTATCCAATGTCTCTGCCTCGTGTTCAGCTCAGACTGAGAGAATGGATACTTCAAGTTCTTGTATTCGAAGAAGAGCTCGAACCTGACCCAATAGAGATAGTGCTTTCACACCTTCAGTGCCAAGACAACTGCTGCCAGCTCCAAATCATGTGTAGGGTAGTTCTAGACCTTGAGTTAGTGAGGGGCATAAGCTACCGGCTTCCCATGCTACATCAGGACAGCACCCAAACCAACTTGCGAGGCATCAAAAAAAACAACAAAGCCTTCACTCCCAGAGGGAAGAGTGAGGACAAGAGCAAACGTGAGGCAATCCTTCAACTCCACAAATGGTCACTCACATGAGTCACTCCACACAAACTTTGCGCCCTTCCGGGTCAACCTGGTCAGCGATATTGCAATATGGGAGAATCCCTCAATAAATCATCCATAATATCCCGCCAAGCCAAGAAAACTACGGATCTTAAATGCATTTGTGGGCTGACCCCACTGAAGCACTGTATAAATCTTCGAGGGGTCCGCTGCGATACCCTCCCTCGTCACCACCTGACCGAGAAACTTCACCTCCTCCTACCAAAACTCGCACTTCTTCAGCTTTGCATATAGCTGGTGGGCATAGGTTCTTCAAGGTAATTTCTAAATGCTGGTCATAGTCCTCATAAGTCCTCGAATAAATCAGAATGTCGTCTATGAAGACCACAACAAACTGATCGAGATAAGGATGAAAGATCACATTCATCTACTGCATAAAGACCGTGAGCACATTGGTCAGTCTGAAGGACATGACCTGAAACTTAAAGTGACCATAACGCGTCCTGAAAGCCGTCTTCGGGATGTCCTACTCTCAAACTCGAATCTGATGATAACCGGACCGCAGATCAATCTTTGAAAAGAACTGTGCACCTGCAGCTGATCTAACAAATCATTAATCCTCAGAAGCGGATACTTATTCTTGATCGTGACCCGGTTGAGCTCGCGGTAATCCATATGAGCCTCAATGAGCCATCCTTCTTCTTGACGAATAGTACTGGTGCTCCCCACGGCGAACTGTTCAGAAGAATGAACTCAACTCACATAACTCGTCTAACTACCACTGCAGTTCTCGCAACTCCATAGGTGTCATATGATACGGGGCCTTTGAGATAGGCACGGTACTAGGCACAAGATTAATCTAGAACTTAATACGTCGGCGCAGCAGCAATCCTAGAATCTCATGGAATACATCGGGGAAATCATAAAACACTGGGAACTGATCAACGCTCTTTGTTACGGGCTCCTCTACTGAACACGGCATTAAATAAGACAATGGCTCTCCTCTGGGCTCGGCAACGAACTAGAATTGATGTAAACAGGGTATAAAGAAAGTGACTGTCCTCGCGGAGTAGTCCAAGATGGCGTGGTACTCGGCAAGCCAATTTATGCCTAGGATGACGTCGAACTCTGACATCGACAATACGAATAAATCGGCAGGTAAGAAAGTCTGCTCAATTAAGATGAGGCAAGATAAACAACATCGGCGTAGCACTGCGGTCTTCCCCAAGGGCGTCGATACGGTCAATCCCTCACGGGCACTCTGTCAACAATCCGATCGAACAGCAGAAATCCTTAGATACAAACGAGTGCAAAGCACCAGAATCAAACAACACACTGGCAATGCATGCAGAGATAGGAAGAATACCCTCAACGACTCCTCGGGAAGACTGCATGTCCTTTTGAGCCGCATAGAACCTAGCTTAAGATGGTTGGGGAGGTGCCTGTCCCCTAGGAGGTCTTTCTGCTACTGCAGCCACTACTGTGGCCTATACTACTGTCTCGGCTATGGTTGGGGCCTTTGTGGCAGAGGTGGCTGTTATCGCACTACTGTTGTGGAGGCTGCTAAGGTGCTCTCATCTGCTATTGAGGACGAGGGCACTCCTGTACACGATGTCTAACTCTACCGCACCCAAAACAAGTCCTAGCAAATGGCCTCTAGAGTGGCGCCGGAGGTGTCATTGGTGCTCGACGGGTTGCGCATCTCTACTGCTGTCGACGCTACTGTTGCTGGGGGCCATCAGAGGGGGCCTTGCTCTTCTGGTCCCTCCTCCGATCATGATCGTTCTGCATGTTAGCCCAATCAGCCTCATAAATTCGAGCTCTCCATACTACCTCCTCAAAAGTCAGGAGCTCATGCCCAATAACACAGCCTCAAAGACCATAATGAAAGTCGTTCTCAAAACAACGGGCCTTCCGCCCCTCATCGTCAACCAAATATAGTGCGAACCTCGATAGCGTCACAAAATGGGCCACATACTGAGCCACAGACATGTCTCCATGGACCAGGGTCTTGAACTCTAACGCTAGCTGTCATCGAATGTGATTGGGGAAGTATACCGGTCAAAGCGGTTGATGAAATCTTCCCATGTCCAGACAAAGTCAGGTCCTACAGCACGGGCAACGGATGTCCACCAATGCTCGGCCTAGCCCTCGAACAAATACATGGCCAAGGGGACCCGCTACTCGGTCATATATCTCATGGTCTCAAACATCTTCTCCACTCGGGAGTGTCATCTCTCTACTGCAATCGGATCGAGCTCTCCCTGGAATCATGGGGGATCGAGCTAAAGGAAGTCTCATAGCAAGGCACTCACGCGCTCTTGCTCTGCTTGCTCTATGGCTCTAAGGCTAGCCTACTCTGCCCCAGGAGGGCAGTGGTCATAACCTGCAACATCTGTTGCAACTGCCCAGCACCAACTGGCACATTAGGGGCTGTGCTTATCTCAGATGGAGGTGTGGGGTCTGCGACAGTCTTAAGCATGGGAGTAGGATGCTCAGGCGGGGGAACGGGAACTGCAGGAGGTGGAATAAAAACCTTGGGCGGAGGAATGGGATCCTCAGGCAGTGAAGCGGGGATCGCTCGAGTCACTCGGGCACCTCAGGTCCCTCGGGTGCCTCGTATGCCTCGTGTGCCTGGTCTAGGCAGCATAATCTACAACAAAGAACAAAGGTGTCTATCAGCCTTGAGAACCCTCGAAGGCTCAGACGTTAAGGAACCAAATCAAAGATTATGTACTAGGGACCTACTTGCCCTAAGCTCTTAGCAGACATGTGATGTCATCCTAAGTTATTCCCAATTTATTCTTTGATACTAACTTCTGTCACGCCCCAAACTCAAAAAATGGGCTCACAAAATTTTTGATTGCCGAATTCGGCTCCGACAACGTCTGTAGTAACCCATCTTGGCTCCCGGCACCTATATACCAGGTTCCGATTCTGAGATACCACAAGGAGGATTTTCAGCATGAATTTATTCCATAACAAACATAACTATAAGTATAACCCATGAACAATAACCAGAACACCATCACAAAATCTACTATGATCAAAAACTTACAATGCGCATAAAGAAAAAAAAAATACAATGATAATATCGAAACTCCAAAAGATCGGCTACACGCTCCTGCTCTTGCTTAGCTATGACTGTGTCCCAGTATCACCTGCATGCATCTATTGTGCATAAGCTTATAGAAAGCTTAGAGGGTGGTGAAAGTGCGTATGTGTTCACTCCCCAAGTATAGGGTTGTGATGTAGTAATAAACTCGGTAGGACCGAGGTCGAATCCACAGGGACTGATACCTGTACGTTATCTGAAACCAAGTAGAACTAGAACTAAACTAAGATGTGATCTAAACCAAATAGAATTTAAGAAATAATTGTGGAATAATTATCTAAAACTTTAAGGAATTCAGAGGAAGGAAACTAGGGATTCAGAGGATCCACTTGTAGAGATCAGGGAGATCTTATGCCTGCATCAAGGATTATGGAATTCAAACTGAACTTACTTGATCTGGTTTTCAAGAGATGAAAAGTATATGAATTAGAATGGATTCCATCACCAAGCCATGCCCAGGAGACAAAGTAAACAACAGAATTAAACTAATTACCAACCAACCAACAATGTATGAAGATCAGGAAGGGTACTGTCATCCTACCATGCCCATGGAACAATGATGAACAACAGGGCTTCCTGACTTCATAAACATAAAAAAAGGGGAAAGAAATACTCAAAGCCATTGCAAACCCATTGTAATTTCAGTCACAACAGACCATTAAAGACTAAGAAAAATATTCCTTTAATAATCAACTAAAATCAAATACAGTTTATAAATTTTAAATTAAAGGCACAAAATATCATCTCCCATCTCGCTACAGGCTTCACCTCTTAACCCTAGCTAAGAGGTTTAGCCAACCATGATTAGGCTAAAATCCTTAGGATTCATAAGGAAAGAAAAGAATAACAGCCAAGAAAAAATAAGAAAAAGAAAATAAGGAAAAACTTCCCTTTCCTCTTCCTGTCTTCTCGTTTATGTCAAACCAAGCTCCCTTCCTTCCTTCCTCACGTCCATGTTCCAGCCTCTTCACTGCTCCACAGCAGCCTCCAGCCAAGCTATCTCCGCCAAACTCTTGCTCACCTCCCGTTACAGCAGCACTGTCTTCACGTCTTTTCCTTTTCCTCCCTCAGTTCACATCTCTTTCTTTCTTTAATAGCAGGAAGGCTGGTGGAAGGGAGTCCTGGCTGGAGTCGGTGCGTGCAGAAGAGCCCTTTCACAGCAAGGAATCGGCAGAAGAGGCGCGGGTCAGCTTACGCAGCCAGTAATCAGAAACTTCGTGCGGCCCGCTGTTCATTTTCTGATCAATTCTGCCAGTGTGGAAGTGGATGAATCTTCCCTCTCTATCATTTAGATAGTTCAGATCATCGAAAAGATTGATGATCGTGGCTCACAACTCCCCCGAATCTCCGGATTTCCCGGACGCGCACTCCCTGCGTAAAACAAGTTGCGGTGAGTGCTGTGGGGCCCATGATCAATCCTATACAGTAAATCCACTCCGTCAATTGTCTTTACAATGAAATTTCAGCTGGATGTGTCTGGCTTGGGAATGTTATGGACGCGGCCAAAGGTGGTAATCACGTTGCAATCAGTGCAGGGCTGTCCGTTTGTGACCATTGAAACCAGCATGTATGGGTGCATGGTTATATAATATCAACATGGTTCTGACCATATCGCGCCCCTATGCATGATTGACGGCTTGGATTGATCTTTTTGTCCATGATGATGGCCCACTGAGATCATCCACAGTCTCTATTTCATACCAGAAACAGAGTTCTGTTTTTTAAGAGGAGACGTCCCTGTGTTGCCATGCACGTCTTAGTGCAAAAAGTGTACTATGTACATTGTATGATGATTATGAGAAATCCACACCATCCATCTTGTTCCCCATTTCATTTGAGCCGTGGGGGCCGAAGTTAAAGCGTATCTGGACAGCGGGTGGGCCCCAAATCAGGGTTTTATGGACTGATCTGTTAGTTTAGCCACTTTCACGAGGATCCAATGGCTGAAATTTGACATGTACGGTTAGTTTTTAGTCCTCGAGCCATGTATAAAGTTTCGAGCCAAACAGATGATGGAAACCCAGTGATCTTGCATTCTGGCTGACTTTCAGGCCGCTTGAGCTTCAGTTTCTCAATTTTTGCGGATCCCTAGTGTGTAATTCCCTCGATCTTGGTCCCCTGGAGTCCGTCCCTTGCCTTGGTGCATTCTGAACGTTAAATCCGTGCTTTTAGCATCCCAATCCAGTCTCAGCTCGCAATTCCACCTTGTAACACAAACATGATTAAAATGGGCTATTCAACGGTACCATGTTCATAAATCCAGGCAATAACTGGGTCTGATATGTAATATGTGACCCTCAATAGTGTGCAAGGTACCAATATAAGTATGTAATATTAGAGTAATGTGGAAATATGCTGATAAGTCTATGAATGCTAACAGCCGTAACAAGGCTATGCGATGCAAGGCATGAATGTTATCGGTCACACCAAGGCCAAACAATGCAAGGCCTACATAAACAATGTCATGTGCAAGATGCAGCTCAAGCATACCAATCCACATATCAATCCAGCTCATCTCTAGAGCATCATATATCAGTACATCTCTCTAGATAATCATTATATCTAATACAGTATACACCACATTATTGCCCTATACTGGACACACAACCGTGCAAGTAAAAGAGACCTCACTATCCACCTGGCCAATAGTCAGCCAATATCTATTCGACACATTGATAGTGGACCCATTTACGAGCTAGTCATACTCAACCTAACAATTGTCCCTACCCTTGGGTGGATAAAGCCACACCTCCTTCCAACAGACCACGACACAGTGAGAGATGTGGCCTTCTGGTATTTAGCCCTCATGTGTTTATACATCCACCCGGTCTAGGCATTGGAGTATCTTCCATGGTACTATAAGGGTTTGAGGACTTTCACCTTGGGAGATCCTTCGCACCCCCGTGCGTAATAAGAATTTCTGGTATCCAATCTTGTCATCCACGCTATATCAGCGAAGGCTACAGCCCTGATGTCGCTAAGGCGTATATAATCATATTCATACAATGCAAGATACATGAGTCACGCAGTCCAACCATGCATCAATCCTGCGCATACCGTGCGCTCATGGAGGACAGCTCTGCCTATCAAGGAGTCTCATAAACCTACCCAATGGCATATGCAATGGTCAACCATATCTCAAAACAAGCATACGGATGATATGTATGGGAATGTATCATGATGCTATGTTATCATATGCTTGTATTTAGCATCGATAATCGGCCTATATACAAGGCGAGGTCCATAGAAGACAGCCGATCTAAACCATAACATAAAGATCTGTCCTCAACTGTGGATATACTAAATCTGATAGCACGGATCCTTCCGTCTATGGTGATGATGAACTCTCCTTATATCAAGGTTGGGCCTCGATGGCCTACCTATAATCCTGAGGATATTGGAATGAGCTTCCTTCACCATACTATTATATGGCCCGCTAGATGCCCTAGGGGGCCCAAATAAGTCCTAGATAGACTCTAAGATTAAAAAGAAATAACCCTACAAGCAACCAATAGGGGCCCGACATCTTAGGTTAGCCCAATATGAATAGATGGGTCATGTACATATCAATGAGGCCTAGTGATTTAGGTCAACCCACTAGAGAATGATGAAAATGGGCCTAACAACGGCATAAGGGAAGGTCATAATGTAGACATTTAACCATCATTGGCCATCAATGTAGACATTTTACCAACATTACTCCCAAGGAGTGGCCCACATAGAGCCTAACATATAATGGGCCCATGGCCTCACACAAGGGCCTCATACACAACATAATGGGTCTCACTCAAGGGCCTACTATACTTCACAATGGGTGTTATCAAATGGGCCTCTAATACATCACAATTGGCCTCACTCATGGGCCACATATACATCACATTGGGCCTCACCAGATGCACCACAAATACATCACATTGGGCCTCATTCAAAGGCCTCATATACATCATAATGGGCCTCATCATATGGGCTTCTCAAATATTACAATGGGCCGCACATATAGACCACACAAATATCATATTGGGACGCACATATGGGGCACACAAACGTCATATTGGGCCGTGCATATGGGCAGCATATACATCACAACGGGTTGGGTCAAGGTTATGATGGAATCCTACTCTATTAAATTTTTCCTATAAAGGAAACAGAGCGATTCCAATCATCTATCCATTCAAGGCATTCCAGCTTAATGATTTACCATTAAGATGGTAGCTGAAGGATCTTTGAATGTGGAAGTTCATTCCCCATTCCACCCTATTGAATGTCAATGATGAGGGTGGATTGGAGGATGAACTCCCATGAGAGAAAAGGCTTAGGATATATGATCTAGGTTTAAACACTCAAAAGCACTCTCTGTTTTCTCTATAAACAACCAAGGGCAAGCTCTCATTAAATAGGTAAAAGGTTTCAATGGATATAAAATAGTCATATTTTTGACAGAGTTCGATATCATCGAGCAGGTTCGATATCATCGAGCGTATACTCTCGATAGCATCGACTAACCGCTCAATGATACGAACTCAAACTCTCAAACACTTTTGAAACTTTTTATCAACTGGTCGAGAAAATTGAATGCACATCGATGTCATAGGATTTCAAACTCCGACTTCATCGACACTGGGTTCGATTCCTCGACATTTGAAAATGTGAGAGCACTTGCCTTTGAAACATATCAGGTATAAGATATGATAGAGCATCACTCGATATCATCAGAATTTAAATGTCAATGATATCAATGACAGTGTCAATTCATCAATAATTTTAAGAAATTTTCCTATAAGCTTGCTGGATAGTTTATGTCCTATGTCGATGACATCGACCTAGCCTCGATATGATTGATATTTGAAAATCAATTTTATCGAGTGATCCCTGATTTAAGAAAGATTAACTTAAAAACTTGCTGGATAGATTTGTGCCCTAATCCGATATCATCGAAGGTCTACTGATATCATCGAGATTTGAATTTCAAGGATATCGAGGAGCCCTTTGATATATCAAGAATTACATGAGTTGCCTTTGTAGTATTGTGGGCATAATTGACCAGATGTCAATTTTATCGAGTCGACTTGATGGACTCGAGATTCAAAATTCAATTATATCGAACAGTCCATCAATTTATCAATAATTCAGTCCAGAGTTCTTTGTGGTTGTTGGACATCTAAAGTCCTCAATTCGATAATATCGAGTGAGCTTCAAGGACATCGATAACAGGGTTCAATTTCATCAAGCCATGTATCGATAAATCAACAAAGGTAGAAAACTTAGATTTTCTAAATTTTGCAAATTAGTTTTCTCACCTAAAACCCTGGGACGTTCTATTTAATTTTAAGGGTTTTACATACATAGTGTTTTGGGACATAGAATGTGAGCCTAAGGTTTACCTTTGGCGAGTTCAGGCACACATTCTGTTGAGGTAGACGCTTGAACGATCTTCCTATGGGGCTCCTTTGTCTTGCTAACTCAACGCTCACGCTAATTGACAAACCAGGGCACTTTCAAAGACCATATCCGTAATCAAGGAAAAAAGGGGTATGTACATTTTGAAGGAAGACGATAATGTTAATGCAAAGATAGTGGGTTTCACATGAAAGGTAAAGGTCAAGGAATTGAGGAAGGTCAATGTTGTCAAAACCAATGAAGTTGTTAAAAGTGCTTATGGTATTTGTGAGAGCAATGCACACTTGACAAAGGATTATTCTACAATCCCTGTTTCCCAAAAGTGTTGCATGATCAAGCCAATTCCATGAATGCTTATCAAAGGCCCTTTAGCACTCCAATGTCAAACATGTATAATCCTAATTGGTGGAACTATCCTAATTTCAGTTGGAGGAAGGAACCTACTACTAATGCGGGGAATAATCCTCAAGGGCCTTCCACTATTACCCCTTATATGCCCCTACCGAAGAAGACCCTAGAGGATATTTTACAAACATTCATACAAGGACAAATGCAGATTAATTAGAGCACCATGCAAACCCAATATTTAGTTAAGAGAATCGAATGTTGCCTTAATATTAGGGTGAAAGGTACCTTTCCTACTCGGCCACATCCTAATCCTAAGGGACAATATGATGTGAGTGATTCGAGTTCTTCCAACCCACATGTTGAGAATGTTAAATCTATCACCACTCTCAGAAGTGATAAGGTGATTGATAAAGAAATTTAAAAAACCTGAGAAATCTTCTAAATTTAAGAGTGATAGCACATCTAGTGATGTTCAACATGAAAATCAACCAGAGCATGGTCACAAGGTGGTAGCCCTGTTCCCTCAGCAATTACTCTCATCCAAACCCCTGGTTAATAATCAAGATGTTATGGAAGTCTTCAATAAGTGAATATCAACATACCCTTGTTGGATTCCATCAAAACAATAATGTCATTTGTTAAGTTTCTCAAGGATTTGTGTACTATTAATCGAAAACTTAACGTACAAAAACAATCCTTTCTGACTGAACAAGTTAGTGTTATTATCAAGTAGAATACTACCCCAAAATATAAAGATCTAAATAGTCCTACCATTTCTTGCATAATAGATAACTTCCTAATTGAACAAGCACTTCTTAACTTAGGGGTAAATGTCAATCTCATACCTTACTCGGTATACAAACAACTAGGCCTCGGTGAGTCAAAATCCACCAAAACTACTTGCAACTTGCCGATCATTCTGTGAGAATACTGAGGGGGTAGTTAAAGGTGTGTTGGTCCAAGTCAACAAATTCTACTTCCTAGTAGATTTCATTGTCTTTAACACCCAACCTGTGATTAATGCTAACACTCAAATACTAGTTATTCTTGGTCGTCCATTCTTGGAAACCTTCAATTTTGTGGTCAATTGCAAGAATGGGGTTATGAAACTCTCTTTTTCCAATATGACGTTAAAGCTCAATGTTTTCAACATGTGTAAACAACAAGGAGATGATGATGAATTTTGGGAAGTAAATATGATTAATACCATCATGGCGGATGAGTTCCTCTTAACTTTTTCTTCCAACCCCTTAGAAGCATGCTTGGTTCAATTCATTGATTATAATGATGACATAATATTGGATGTGGTGGATGCCTTTCTTGATTTCTACTTTGGTGCTTGATACTAACCAGTGGAGGCCTTGCTTTAAAGAGTTTCCCTATACCGATTCAAAGCCTTTACCATCAAGTATTGAAACACCAAAGCTTGACCCAAAATATTTTCCTTCAGATCTTAAATATGCATATTTATGTCAAGGTGGTACTTTTCTTGTGATGATTTCTTCTCACCTTGATAAAGACCGAGAGAGTAAATTTATCAATGCTGAATTTTGAAAATTTTGGGATAATTTTTTCGAACCTTCATAGATGAACTTTATATGAATTCAAATGATTTTTGAAATAGATAGAATATATATAGGCACATAGTTTTAAGGACTTTTAAAGCTTAGAATCAAGTTATTTGGTAGATTTTAAAACTTGAGTTTATTTTATTAATTTTCTATTAAAAATTGTAAACATTGATTGAGTCGTTAATTTTCATAGTTTACATCTAGCTTACATTACTAGGATGGAAGTTTGATATGGTAATGTGATTTGATGATTGTTGAGAGAGCTAGGAACCAAGACTAGGAAACTTATCCATCATGCTCGAGTGAAGAGAAAAAATTAGTTAGAAAATAGTGAGCATCGAAAAGGGATACCTACTCAAAAATAAAAGAAGCGTGAAAATTGAAAGAAGTGAATTTAAAAGAAAAAATAATTGAATGGAAGTCGTTGATGGAAAAATAATAATTAAAAACTGAAAAAGTACATTGAATAGTAAGGCAAGCTTTGGTTTAGTGATTTAGTTAAACTGACCGCTCTTAGTGATTATGAGTGTTGTATTATGGTGGATAACTGAACTTTTAATGATGATAAGTTAGATCTCACTACACACCATGAATTAAATTTAATGTTTGAAAAATTTTAACTAAATGATTAAGGATTTTAACTTAATTTGGTAATATACTAAGCACTAGTCTTAGGACGTTAACGATTTTCAGATTTGCTGTGCATTATAAGTCTTCTATTTGAACTATAGTACAAAATGAATTCCTCTGGAAAGAAATTTTACTCTTGAAATTTAAAAAATCTTACGCATGTTTTGCTTAGGACTAGCAAAATGTTGGTTTGGGGTGTGTTGAGATTCAAATATTGTATATTTATCCATAATTTTGCATTGGTTTTATACGCATAGATATGTTAAGTTGATGTAATTACATGTGTTTTGTTATACGAGGTAGTTTGGAGAACTAAGATGAAAAGGCGACTAAAGTAATGATTTAAAGCTCAAGAAATACTCAAGTGGAAGATTGGATGTTTGGAGAATAGTCTTGAAGAATTCAAGTACTAAATATCCAAGAAAATAAAGTGCTAAAGATGGAGAAAAGTTTGGAAAATCAAGTAATCAAATAACAGATTATTCGGTCTTACTAAAGGTAGGTTCGGTCTAACCGAAAGTGTTAAAAATAGTGCAACAACATACAGTAGATTTCAAAAGTAATTCGACTTGACCAAAGGGCTATTCAGTCCAACTAAAGTAGTGTTTGGTATGACTGAAGGTCGTTCAGTCTGACCGAAAGGAGATAGAGAGCTCAGTGAAGTTTTTGAGAAATTCGGCTCCAACTGAAGAAAATTTCGGGTGGATTCGGTTCGAGCAAAGGTGCTCGTCGATCCGACAGCAGAGCTTCTACGGTGTCGTTTTTCTTCCTTAATCATTCAGTTCTAGTTTAGTTTTCATATTTTTATTTAAGTTTAGTTCAATTATGATAATAGTTGGCTAAATGTCTTTTCTAAGGCTAAGAGGTAAAGTTTTTAGTGATTTTTAATATTTTAGTTTACGTTGATTCAATCTTTATAGTTTGAATGTTGAATAATTCATTGATTTTAGTTTGAATAAAGCTTTAGTCTTAGTTTACTTTGATCCATTGATGACTCTTGGTACTTTAGATGTTTAGGAAGGTTAAGATTGTTTGCTTATCTACTTTGTAAGGGATTGATATGTAAAATTCATAAATTTATTGTAGGTTATGGGCACTATTTTGGATTTTGTATGATTAATAACTTGGTGCTTCATGTGGCAACTAAATCAATTAAAATTCATATTTGCTTTGGTTTGTGAATTTTAAATCAACCACTCTAAACAAGGCTCCCATCTAATCATTGCCACGAATGAGACGCCTTCTTCAATCATGATTCCTCTCTAGTGATTACGAGCAGGTATTTTTTTAGTAATACCAAAATTTCTGACAGAGGAATCGAACTGTCACAAATCATACTGAAGAATTCCAGCAGTTAGCAACACAAAATAACCTATCAAAAATCAAATCGCAAAATGTAGCACAATTTATAAGAAGTTACAATCGATAATTCAAGAATGAGTTCAGATGCATCCGATCGAGACCGTGGATAAAATAGTTCAATTAGCAGGTAAGACAGAAATGCAGCTTATAAGAGTCCCTACTCAGTCTTATCCTTCAACTCGGCCGCATTATGACACTTGTTAAAATTCTAGTCACATGATGGCCGATGGGGACATCATGGGATTCTCCAGCTTTACACCACCTGATCATTTTCAGCATTTGGTTGGCCACCTTCCCTGACTATTTCTAGTAGCCCACATACTATAATCTCCTTTCCACTCATGACTCATGAGGTAGATTGTAGACATGCATGCATATAACACAACGTGGCACATTTATAAGTTCTACAAAGAAACAAATTAAATCAGTGAAATGAAGATACAAGCTAAACTTCAAACTACTGGGTCAAATCCCAAACCTGCAAAAAAGTAGCGTCAAAAGATATAAAACAAGCTCTAGTAAGGAGATTCAATCACCAGTGTCATTGCAGAATCCACAGATGATGCCATAATCATGTTGGTGTTCATGTGGACTAAGAATCCATGAGTGGCGCTCCCAGCAACAGAGCCGACAGGGGCTTCCACAACGAGGACTGGCAACCTGTTCGGCATAAGCATTCTAAGGATGCAGGGTGGAGTCTATTCGTTGGAAACCTTGCATTCACCATTACAAAAGACGACATTTGGAAGCGATTTGGTCAGTTTGGGGAGATTTTAGATGTCTACATCCCTACTTTTACAGTCTCAGGAAGAAGAAAAGGCTACTGGTTCGTCAAATTTAGGAGGAAGGAGGAAGCAACTTCTGCTAAGGATATGCTTCACAACAAATTTCTAGCCAGACGGAGGATAGTTGTTAGGGACGCCATTCAGAGACATGTACCCCACACCACATCCTCTTCCACCCTGAAACTTAGATCTAAAGCAGCTCCCTATACCTACGAAGGGAAAACATCCCAACCTCGTCAGTAGATCCGTAAAGAAGCAATGTGTGTAGTGCCACCAGATCCCAACACAAGGTCGTATGCTGAAACTCTTCTACCCCCCAAACCTCCAACGTCGACTAATTCCATTATTATTCCCAAATGGATAACGGACCAGGGGAGGGCACATTTATCCTATGCTCTAGTTAGAGAAGTGTCAAGCCCAAATGATGCCACTAAGAACCTATATGACGGTATTCGATCATCTACATTCAGCAGCACTCAGGTGGAGATATTCAGAATCTCAGCAACAGATTACCTTTTTAAATTCGAGTCCAAGGAAAGTGTCAATGCTTTCTCTCGGGATAAGATCCTCCATAGCAAAATTTCACTGAAAAACATAAGGACTTGGGGCCCTGCGATGATGGTGTCCGGAAGGGGATCTTGCATCCGAATCGAAGGTATTCCAATCCATGCCTAGAGTGAACACACCAGAAGCTCCTCCATTCATGAAAACAAAACTATTGGTAGAAGGTAAACCTCATCAAATCTCAGTCATAGTTGAAATGTGCAACTACTCAACAGTAGATAAACACAATACAGCTGAACCCATCTCCACTGCTAAGGAAACCACAAAACAATGGGTAGTCAGGTCCTTCCCCAATCAACAGCAAGAAAATCAGAATGAAGGAGAGAATCAAGGTCTTAATGATAACAGGGGGGATAGTGGCCAACAGAGATGACCACAACCTATTTGTCACTCGGCCTCTCAGGCTCAACAGCCCGTAGCAGACACGTTAACCTCATCGACCATCATGTTCCCAGAACAATTTGCCCCATCCATCCTCTGCTCTGTTTCCTTTCGAGATCACCAAAATGGCCTTTCTAAGATAGCTATACTCGACAGAATGCCACAATGACAGTTCAGGCCGCAGAAGCTATGCTGACTAGCAACATCCCTACGGGCCTGCCAAGACAACCGTCCTCAGAAAGTGCCCTGGTTTGCCAATTAGCATGAGTGTTGAGTCATCTAGACTGCAGAGCCTCATAGGAAGATCAAATCAAAGCATCTGTCTTAACCGGATGTATGTAAGCTCGCCAAAGGTAATTCTAAGGCTCACATCCCATGTCCCAAAACACCAGGTATATAAAACCCTTAAAATAAACTAGAATATCATAGGGTTTTTAAGTTAAGAAAACTTTTTCAAAATTAAAAAATTCTCTAAGTTTTCTTGCTTTGTCAATTTTATCGATACACTTCTCGATAGAATCGACCTGTGCTGACAATGTCCTCGATGCTTAAATGATATCATCGAAATGAGGACAAAATACGTCCAACAAACACATATATCTCTGGACGGATTTATCGATGTATCGATATAATTATCGATATCATTGATATTTAAATCTCGAGTTCATTGAAGTTGACTCGATAATATTGACAGACAGATATCCGGCGCCCTTATTCTTACTTAAGAAAATCATATGTGCATCGATATATCGAAGCCATTATCGATACCATCGAAGTTCAAATCTCAATGACATCTGAGGGCTCTCGATATTATCGGTCATGGGCGCCTAGTCTTCCAACATTTATTTCAAGGTTGTTTATCTGTGATCGAGGCCCACTCGATAGAATCGATATTCAAATATCGATGATATCAGTATGGTTTAAATGGCATCGAACAGGGATAGAAACTGTCTAGCAAGCTTAAACGAAAATTCCTTAGATTTATCGATGCCTCGACACATCTATCAATATCCTAAACATTCAAATTCCAATGATCTCGAAGGACTCTCGATCATTCTTGTAAACCTAAAATATTTCAAAGCAAGTCTTCCTCATTTTCAAATGTCGAGGAATCGAACCTCGCATCGATGGAATCGGAGTTCGAAATCCAATGACATCGATACGTGTTTCAATTCCCTTGACCAGCTGGCAATTGGTTTCAAAAGCGTATGACATTTAAGTTTGTGTCATCGAGCAGACCGTCAATACTATCGAGAGTATACGCTTGATAATATCGATCCCGCTCGATGATATCGAACTCTATCATAAATGTGACTATTTTATATCCGTTGAAACTTTTTGCCTATATAAAGAGAGCTTGTCTATTATTGCTGGGAGAGAAAGAAGAGAGTGCTTTCGAGTGTTTTACCTTAGATCATATACCCAAAGCCCTTTCTCTCAGGGAAGTTCATCCTCTAATCCACCCTTATCATTGATATTCAATAAAGTGGATTGGGGAATGAACTTCCACATTCAAGGATCCTCCAGCTACTACCTTAATGGCAAATCATTAAGCTGGGATGCCTTGAATGCATAATCGGAATCACTCTATCTTCCTTATAGGAAAACATTTTATAGAGTAGGATTTTATCTTAACCTTGACCCAACTCGAAGCCTCGTATTGGTACATCATCTGAGTTGCGGATCAAGGAAGTCGAAGATTCTTCATCAACAAGGAGGAGAATTCGTCAACGTGCTGAATGGGACTTATCCACTTATTTGTAAATTATTAGAGTCCAGAGGACACTTGTGATCATTCCTTTTTAGGATTGGATCTAAGATGTTTCTCACCCTTGCAAGCCCTCGTAGGAGGCCTCCAGTGGGAGTGTACATGGTAGGTGCGTTGTGTTGACCCTTGCTCTATAGAGAGCATAAATAGTTAGGGTCTTGTGGAAGATCCTTGGCCAGTGTGCCTAAAAGTAGGTATTATGTGTTGACCCTTGCTCGTGAGAGCATAAACAGAGGTTCCTTGTATGGATCCTTAGCCAGTGTACCTAAAACCCGGGTGCTATGTGTTGACCCTTGCTCAGGGAGCATAAACAGTCAGCCTCAGTGTAGGTTGTAAAGGTTGAAGGTGAACCTGATTTAAAACCTTAGGTTTGAGATGAACCGCTGTGAAACCTCCTTAGTGGAATCAGGTACACTCAAGGGTTGAGTGCGGTTACTGGGATTGGAGTAGACAAGTAGTCGAACCACTATAAAAATGACTGTATTTGAGATTGTTATTCTTTTGATTGTGTGATTTACTTTAATACTTTCATATCTGAAATCAGACCTCACACACATACACAGTCATATCTATCATAAATTAGTTTGCATATTGTTTATTTCTTAAATAATTTATGATTGGATCCTCTACCAGGCTTGGAAGCCAGTAGAGTTACTTTTGAGTAATCCTGATAAGTATCGTCTGTTAGGATTAGTATGATAGGATTTTTAATAAATTATAAAAACTTTAAAAAGTCCTATTCACCCCCTCTAGGACAAATTGGCATATTCTCCTCACCACAATTTCATCCTCCTCAACCCTCAATCATCAGACTCTCGATTTGCCTCCACATCAGGAAGATTTCAAAAGGAAAAATCAGTCAAGCTGCAACAATGCCCACCAGCCAACAGTCACTACTCAGTTAGGTGCTTATCAGGAATTCAGACCTCTCCATGGAAGTAACACCATCTCCTCAGATAGTAACATGCCTGATAGTATGTGCAGAGCTTCTCAGCAAATTCAGACCCATCTTTCCACCCCATGGATTCAACCCAATAAGGCTATTATGGAAGCCTCAGACAAGTGGCTCTCTGGCATGAAAGACGTCTTTAATGACAACTCGAGGAGTCCAATCATTAGCCCTCCTCTTCTTCCCCTCACATATTCAGCTAGCTGTGATGCAGTCCATCACAATACAACAAAAACTACAACCCGAAGAAATGAGCTGCTAGCCCAAGTTGCAGTCATGGATAAATGAATGAACCAGTTAATAATGTTGTAAATGGGAGTCAAGGACAGACCCCTAATGTGTCGGGGATCCAAACAGGGGAAAAATCACACATGGAACTGACTCTATGAGTGGACATCCAGGGCAAGGCAACTACTGATGAGGCTCCTTCCTCCAATTCAAGCATTGAATTAGATCAAGAGATTACAGATAAGGGAAACAAAAAGAAGAAAAGGAAAAATTTGTCCAAGCTTAGCATCATTAACAGGAAAAGTCAGAGATTGAAAAGCAAACAACGACAAGCTGAGAACATAGGATGGGTTATTGATAAGTAACATCCTTTCTTGGAATGTGTGGGGGGTAGTAATGCTCAAACTACCCGTTTCCTGAAAAGGCTAACCAAGAAACACAATATTGCGATTCTTTTGTTACAAGAACCAATGATTAGAGACTCCCGATGCACTAGGGTGGCTTCAAGGTTGGGCTTTTCCAACCACATCGCTGATGAGACCAGGGGCAGCAAGATATGGATTTTGGGTAAGGATCATGTTCAAATGCAGATAATCAGGGCCAATAATCAAAATATCACTATCGCAACCAAGTTGTTGATTATTCCCCTCCCCATCACCATCACAACAGTCTATACTAGTTATAGCAAGGATCACAGAAAACATCTTTGGGATGAGTTGAGAGCAATCTTTAGAATGACTACGGGCCCTTGGCTGGTTAGTGGTGACTTCAACACCACAATCAACCCAAACAATCGTATTGATGGCACTCCTCAGATGACAGGAGCAATAAGAGATTTCTAAGACGCTATCAATGACAAAGGGTTGCTTGATGATGGATACCATGGCCCTCCTTTTTCTTGGTGCAATAATAGAGCAGGCAGAAGCCGAAGATGGGCCAGGTTAGACCGTATGCTCATAAACGCAGATTGGTTGGTGGCACTCCCTAGCTTCCAAGTTCATCATTTACAGCAATCCTTTTCTGACCATTCTCCTCTCTTGCTTTCTTTCCATGAAGAGGCTGTTGATTTTCCACGCCCCTTCTAATTCCAACGGATGTGGACAGTCCATGAAGACTTCAGGAACTTAGTTGAGAGAAGTTGGCAAACCAAAATCACAGCAACTCCCATGTACAAGTTCTACATCAAGCTGAAAATTTTGAAGAACAAGCTTAAGAGATGGAACAAGGAAGTATTTGGTGATATTTTCAAGAATGTGCAACTAGCTGAGGTAGAGGTAAACAAGGCTGAGCTTTCTCTCATTCATTCGATGATGGAGGCGGATTCCATTATGCTGAAGCATGCGAAGGAAAATCTGAAGCGCACCTATCTCCAAGAGGAGATTTTTTGGAAACAGAAATCCTGTGTAGCCTGGCTGTCTGAAGGAGACAGAAACACTCAATTTTTTCACAAATCTGTCCTTAACAAGCCGAAATCTGTCTATTAAAAGTCTGAAGAGGCCCTCTGGGGAGCTTCTCGAGAAGACCGAAGATATTGGAGATGATGCGCTCTGATACTTCCAAAATCTGTTTTCAGCAGAAGGCATCAACTCCAACAGCGAGATCCTCAACTGCATCCCGAAATTGGTAATAAAATAGATGAACATAGGCCTCATGAGACCTCTCACATTGGAGGAAGTCAAGGGAGCGGCTACCTCCATTCCTTTGGATAGCGCTCGTAGGCCGGATGGTTTTAGAGGAGCCTTCTTCTTGTCATGCTGGGATGTTATTGGCACTGATCTTTTTGAGGCAGCTAAAGATTTCCTTCATGGAGGCCTAATTCCCAGAGCTTTCCAATGTACCCAGATTTGCCTCATCCCCAAAAAAAGAAATCCAGAGTACATCACATCATATAGGGCTATTAGTCTATGCAATTGCATTAAGAAGGTATTTTCCAAGATTTTGGCGTCTAGAATGGTTGGCATTCTTCCATAGCTAATTTCAGAGGAGCAAGGAGCTTCTGTTAAGGATAGATCGATTACGGAGAACATATCCATTGCAAGGGAGATGGCTCACGAGATTGACCGGAAAGTTTACGGTGGTAATATGATTATAAAGCTTAACGTGGAAAAAGCTTACGATCACCTGGATTGGCACTTCATCATCCAAGTTTTGCAGAAATTCGGGTTCAATCGCCAATGGGTAGCTCAGCTTCAATGCTGCTGGAGCGATGTTTAGTTCTCTGTTCTTATAAATGGCAGAAGTTTTGGTTTCTTTCAAGCTAGGAGAGGGCTAAGGCAGGGAGACCCGCTCTCCCCATCCATCTTCATCCTAGCAGTCGACATTTTCAACAGGGCCGTCTCCTATCTATTCTCTTCTGGAAAATGCCAAGCCTTCAAGCTCCCTCAAAACTGCCTTTTTATTTCCCATCTATTTTTTACTGATGATGCGATTCTTTTTCTAAATGGCAGGCTCTCCAATGTACACACTCTCCTCAATTTAATTCGTGCGTACGAAAATGCTTCAGGTCAAAGGGTTAATGCGGGCAAAATTTCATTCATCCTGCCAAACAAAACGTCTAGAAACAAGGCCCAGAAGCTAAGCGGCCTCACAGGTTATCGTCAGGCCTTTTTTCCATGGTGTATCTAGGAGTCCCTCTCACCAAAGGCAGAATCAGTAACTGACAATTAGCAAGATAACAAACAAGATAGAAGGATGGAAAGCGAAACTGCTCAATCCAGCTGTGAAACAAATTCTCATTAAGCACTATCAGGCATTCCCATCCATCTCGTATCTACCATCAACATTCCCAAGCTGGTGTGCAAATCGTTGGAAAGAGCTTTTGCCAACTTTTTCTGGGGTAGCTCAGATGTAGAAAACAAAAAACATTGGGTTAATTGGGCTAAAATCTGTGCTCCACTTCAGGAGGACGATTTAGGTATCAGAAGCATCGAAGAAGTTATGTTAGCTTTCAGAATTAAGATGGGGTGGAACCTACTGAAAGGAACATCTCTTTGGGCCCGTTTCATATTGACCAAATACTTCAGGAAGCTGATCTCAAACCAGGGGAAGATTGGTTCGATTACCTCCCCTAGCTGGAGGGAGCTACTCAAAGCTCTGCCATTTGCCTTAAAACATTCGAGATGGCTTATTAGGGAGGGCAAAGTCAGTTTCTAGTATCACAATTGGTCAGGTGGTGGAATTTTAACAAGAGCTTTGGTGAGACAGATTCCTCACCAGCTTTAGGAGGCTAAGGTTTGCGACTTCAACCCTTTATCAAAAAGATCGAACTTTGAGGACATTCAGGACATTATCACACTAGCAGCTATGCAGACTATCTCTTCCACAAACGTCGGGCTATCTAACAGAGAAGATCGACTCATCTGGGACTTAACTCCGAAGGGATCTTTCTCTCTAAAATCCTCTTGGAACAGCATCAGACAACACCGTTTGAAGCCTTCTTAGACCAAGTGGCTATGGAAAAAATATCTCCCCACAAAGATTGCAATTTTCTGCTGGAGAACAGCCCATGCTATTGTCCCTGTTGACGCGGCTTTACAGAAATGCGGCATCTCTCTGGCCTCTCAGTGTGAGTGTTGCAGCTTCATTTATGTGGCCAGCTTGTCGTCCATCAACCCTCAAGGGACAGTTCTCTCGGCCCCTATTCCTTTTCAGCTTGGAGTGGGATCTTCAGTTTACCAGCCGAACAGGGGTTAGCACCACGGCTATCAGACTCAGCACGCTCAGGTTGCTGTCGAATCGCTGGACCATTTGCTAAGCATTGGTGGATCAGCCAGTCAGGTCTGGGCTCACTTCAGCACTCTTTTCGACATCCCATTAATCCACAACTCCCCTATTCTTCAGTGGATCCAGCAATGGTCTGCCGCAGCTAGTGAAAGATCTAGGATTAAAATGCTAATTGGCTTTCTCCCCTATTTTGTCATCTGGGAGCTGTGGATAAGTTGCAATGCAGCTTTTTATGAGGGTCGTAAAATGTCAATAGAAAGCATCATTTTCAACATCCGTCGTTGGCAACGCGAGATCATCAATCTAATTCAAGCCCCGGACCAAAAATCCATGATAGAGGACATCATCATCTAGTCTTTAAGGCTCGATTCTGCTACCAATATCCTTGTTTCCAAACCGTTGATAGTGAGATGGTCAAAGCCACCCAATAATTGGCTAAAACTGAACACTGATGGATCCTCAAGAGGTAGCAACCCAGGTGAGAGCGGTAGTGGAGGAGTGTGCCAGGATCATTTAGGCCAGCTAGTCTTTGCTTTCACAAACATTATGGAAATTCTTCAAACACTTGTGCGGAAGCTCGGGCCATGCTGTATGGGCTTAATATTTTCTCCAACCTAAGTCTTGTAAATATCATAGTTGAAACTGACTCCAAAGTCATTGCGGATGCCCTGGGGGACTCGGCCCTGCCCAACCTCTGGAAATTATGTTACACCTTGGGAATCATTAAGGATAAAATTCGGAGCCTTAATCTGGTGATCAACCACAATTTTAGAGAGGGGAACTCAGTGGCAGATGCACTAGCAAGAATGGCTAGTGAGGGCTGCCCAGATATGATCTACACGCGCCGTTCCCAGATTCCAAGGTTAGTCAGAGGAGCTTTACTTTTAGAAAACCCAGGGATTGGTGATCTAAGACGTCAGTGATTGGAGGCTGTTTTCCTTTCCGTCGCCTCAACTTTTTGTAGAGTTTTTCAATTGCTCATGGAGGATTTGTTCCCAACATCAACCCAGTTCTTCTTCCAAAGAAAACTGCAGAGAAGGCTGACAAAGAGCCCAAGTCTCCTACCAAGGCTGCCAAATCTCCAAAGAAGTCTTGATTTGAATCCCATCTACAAGCCTCTTTTGTGTCCATCTCTGCTCTTCTTCTTCTTCTTCTTCTTCTACTTGTATGTTACTACTGCTCTTGGTCCCAGTCAAGTAAGTTCGATGTGGGGAGGAGATGGATTTGAAGATTTGAAGAGAAATTGTACTTGGGCTTTCTTCATTTCCCTTTCTTTTGTTGTGTTGTTGTAGGTTAGATGTTGTCAGTCACATTGTAGTCTGGATTTACAAAATGATCAAACAATCTCTAACAAAAAAAAAAAAAAAAAGCTCTAGCAAGGAAGCCCCTGCTAATGCAACTAGATGGAAGTGTCAAATTTCTCAGTAGGCCGACAAAAAATCTCAGCAAGACATCTTAGGTCACAAACCTATGCTACACGACCCAAAGCATCAAATGGTTAGAGGACCTAATGACATGGCCCGTCTAGGATAGGGCTACATCCCTTGCCCAAAATGCATAGGCACAATCACCTAGTGCTCCAATCAATCAACTTCTGCATTCTCTTCCTGTCTTCACGCTCCGTCATACCTCGGCTTCAGTCTTCAATTTCCCTCCTGCTACTCAAAGCATACAAACTCCTCGTTAACGAGAGCCATGCACACCTATTCTCCTCATAACGAACCACTTCTAGATCAAGTCTCCTAATGGGAGCCATTTTCATAGTCAGCCTCCCACATCTGGGAGCCATGTCCAACTACCACCCCCTAGCGGGAGCTATTTTTAGATCTAACCTCCCTCGATCGAGGGCCAAATTTAGTAAATCCTCGGGGATCTTATATTGGCATGTTCTTAAAACACTTTACAACTAGAACTAAAACTAGAAATATTCGTAAAGTTTGGATTAGAGTAAGGCAATAATGGAAATCTATGTATTGTAAAGAAAAAATCAATAGAATAAAACATTAATAGAGCGACAAGGAACCACTTAGCCGTGGAAGGGGTCACCAAGGTTTCTTCAACTGCGGATGAAAGTAGCTTAAGACCTGATAAGGGTGTGACCATATTCTCTTAAGTTGCCATGGCCATTTGGAATTGTGTATATATGATTGCCAAGAGTGCTTGTTATGCATTTTCTAGGATGCTTAACATGCGGTTTGCTATGGTAGAACCCCCAGACTGGATACGTGCTCATGTTGACAGATGGGAGCCTACTTTTTATGGCTTTATATTTGAAAGAGGTGTGTTGAAATATTAACTCAGAAATGTTTTGATTAGACTCAGAGTTGTCACTAACTGGTATTCTCGGGATATATAGTTAGTTAGACACCGTAGGCCTACAATGGGTTGGGGAATCAATTCCCTAACTTGAGTGACACTTATGACCGGTCTTCTGCGATTGACTTTGAATAAGGACCTCCATAATGGAGAAGGGGTTAGGCAACTTCTCCTTTTGTACCAAAGTACTATCTCTACTTAATGAGATTTAGATATTCTTGGGGATTAATAAGCTCTAGATGGTTAGTGATCGTATTGGCTGCGGATAAGATCCAAAAATGATCGCAGCTGCGGATAAGATCCAAAAATGATTGCTTGCTGCTCAACTACAACCTACGTGGAGATGGAGTGCTCGAATCAATCATGATCGAAGAGATGGGTTTTTACTTGAAAAGTAAAAAAACAAACACAAGATCAATCGTCGATTTTTAATATGTTAAGATCCTATTAGATGGTAAGACATAACATTAGTCCGGAAGGATTGATTAGCAACAGAAGATCTAACAGGGAGTGTTTGAGAAGGGATATGTGATAGTGCATCATTGAATGTGGTGTAATGTTGCCCATGAACTGCACGGGATGTCCACACACCATGGAGAGATGTGAAGCGGATTGAATGATGTGGATGGTTGAGCTCTCTCTCTCTCTCTCTCTCTCTCTCTCTCTCTCTCTCTCTCTCTCTCTCTCTTTTTCTGTTCTCCTTTTAGTCTCCCCTTGGCCCTCTTGGGACCTCCCCCCGCAAAAAAAAAAAAAAAAAAAACTCGAATGAGAAAGGGTTCTCTTTTATAGAGTTGCTGGTGGAAATCTGTTAGCTGCCACGTCAGCTTGGAACCCGAGGTTTCCTCCTTGGCCTTTGGTGTGGAACAGATGATCTTACTCTTGGATTTGATAGGCAATGGTGAAAATTGGATTTCCACCACCCTACTCAACATGAATTTCAAACAATGACCAGCATAGTGGTACCCATGGCATGATCCAATTTGCTGATATGATGCTGGCAGAAATTGGATTTTTACCAGTTTCATCCTTCTTGTGTCTTTTGAGCTTGGTGGTCTGAGGAGAGTGAGAGAAGCCCCATGTTGGTTTGGTTCGGGTTTGCTGTCCAGATCTACACCTACATTATCAATCAAACTTGAGGCCCGAAAGATAGATATTCTAACTTGAAGATCAACCTTTTTGAAGTAATGACTATTGTTTGTCTACTTCTTTTTTAAAAATAAATAAATAAATAAAATAAAATAAAATTTAAAAGTTATTGAAGAACTTGTTTTCGGAAAAAAAAAAAAGCTTCCTCATAAAGCGATTTTTCAGTCATATTGGACTACAGGGAATGTAATTCTATGGAATCCAGAAACTTTACTTGAGTACCAGGACTTCATTACCTTCAAGATCTTTTTATAATTAAATAATAATAATAATAATAAAGGATATTACAGTTGGGAGGGAATTCATTCCCCTGAAATTTGTAAGCCCCCCCTCTTATTAAAAATTTGAATACGGGCCTTTTGTCCAACTTTTGAGGTATTCAAAGGACCAATAGGCATTTACATGACCGGTTATTTTTATTCCCATTATCCCCCTAACATCATTGTCCATAAGATCGTGGTTATTTCAATTTCTAGGCATCCAAATGCCCACATGCCCATCCAAATGGCCACTTTCAAATTGCCAAACTTAAGATTTTGACCTACTTAGGGTTTGGACATTCCATCAAAAGAGACTTTTGGAGCTGAAACATCATTTTGGGCCAAATTGCAGTTGTTGTTAGGAGTTTGGATGCATTTTGCAAGCTTCTATATCCTCTCCTGCTCAACAAAATAGACACTAAAACAACTACTTAACAAAAATCAATTGGATTGGTTTTTGCTGAGTCAACTGAAAAAACAGTCTTATAATCCTCCACTTTTGGAATTCCCCTTTTGTGGAAGTGCATCCAAACGGTCCTTAGGATTCCATTCGAGCAATGTATGTTTTCGGGAGGCTAAAAGAGAATTTTTGGAAAGATTCAACCGTGATTTTCTGTCGTTTTAGACTCAAAAGAAATGAAGATTAGGGCCCGTTTGGTCGCAACTTCCAACAAACGGGAGTTTCTACAAAGTAGGTCGGTAAACTCGTGAATAGACTTTTTATGGTCTATTTCGTTGTGTAGGGGATCAAAGGGGAATTGCAAAAGTGCATCCAAACACACATCTCAAAATAGGGTTTACACGTCAACACCATCTTTCAAGGGTGCATCCAAACAGCCTCTTAAAACCACATTTCCATTATCGAAGGTTTTCTATCAACGCCCTGCGCAAACCTCCACCAAACACATGCCAAACCCGGCATGAGCAGGACATCCAGGTCATCAATCTAGAGGGACCCATAGTTAAGATTATATCTAAAGAAAAATATAGACAATCTTAACTATGGGTCCCTCTAGATTGATAGTCTCTCTCTTCTCTTATTTCATTAAGATAATTGATAGTCTATACATGTACCAAGATAATGGACAATCTTAAAAGCTTATGAGCTTTTTTTCTAGATTGTGAACAACCCGACAGTTGACCCGCATGAGTTTCTTCAGCAGATAATATATAGATGGTGCGTCCCACCTAATGCACAGCTCAGATGTCCAGCGCAAGTACCACATCAGCACATGCACAGAGGTGAATGTTGGGGCCAGCCAACCTCTCCATCTCAAATCCTCATGAGATAGAACACATGGAAAGTTAAAAATATATATGTGGATTTCCACGAAGATGAGGAAAATTCCCACAAGGCTGCAAGAGAAAACATATAAATGCATGTGGACTACTACAAAGTGGATGGAAAATGCATACCACCTTCAATGAGTGCAAAAGAAAAATAAAATACACCACCTTTTTCACTTTCTTCTTGAAAATAGCAAAAGCAAATATGAGAATTTCTCTCAGCCTTTTTACGTTCTCACCTGCCATCGATGACCGAACCACACACATGACAAGTGGCACTTCTCAAACCCTTTTCTCTCTCATTGCACTTAGACCAGCCTATGGAAGCGAAGCAATGACGTTTCTCCACATAAACTTCGATTTTCATATCTGGGATTTTTGGATTCCTTGGGATTTTTCCATCTCTACTCTTGGTTGTGATAAAGGGGAATCTTGAAGGTGGGGTCTACTTTTCACTTGAGTCTTAATGAAATAAGAGAAGAGAGAGAAGCGGAATAACCACACTCATGCCATTCATCTATACCATGTATCATGAAAATAATTGCATGTTTTAGAATCATATAATATAAGCTATGAGAGTAGTGTTTTTAAATATATGTTTTTTAATGTAATTTCCCCTTAAAATAAGCTGGCTGATTCTCCTCACTCCTACACTCACAGTACATGTGCTGCACATGTGCATTGGGTCCTGGCCATTGAATAGGCAGGACCCATGAAAAAGATGGTACTGACGGGATGATCCAAACCATCTTTGATTTGGTCTTAGTTTTTATAGTCATCCCTTTTCCAAGCCATGGATGTGATGGTTAAGATTTCCTAATAAAAGTATTTCTTTGGAGTGATGGGCTGTTTTAAATAAATGGATCAAATTCTTTATTGGACTTAGTTTTGTGTAATCAATCATGACCATCCATATTAAAGGACTGATCAATTGGTTAATGTTTAACTTAAATTGGTGTGATGTTTGCATGATAGCCTATGAAATCTGTGTTAAACCTAATGAACGGTCTAGATCAATGGATTGGACTAAGTGTCCGAATACTGCCAGGAGCACTATACTCATAGTGCTTTAAGAGCACTGGAGCATTTCTTCATTTTAATGCGTGAGCTGTCGGGCGCAGGAACCTCCCACCATAAGAGGTAGTCTAGCAACTATTTCAAAATGGGAAACTTTTGGCACGGAGCTAAAAGTTTCCAGATATGGCTAGCGTACTCAGTAACTTCATGGGGCCCACCATGATGTGTCTGTTTTATTCACACTGTCTATCCATTTTATCATCTTTTAGGGTATGAGGCCAAAATCAAAGCATATCCAAAGCTCAAGTGGAAAACACCACAAGAAACAGTAGGAATAATGACATCCACCATTGAAACCTTCCTAGGGCCCTCGGTGGTGTTTATTTGTCATCCAAACTGTTCATCAGGTCATACAGATCGGGATGACGGGAAAACCAAAATATCAGCTTGATCCAAAACTTTCGTGGCACTCATAAAGTTTTCAACACTAGGTGCTTCTTATTGTTTCTTGTGGAGTGGTTCACTTGAGATTTGGATATGCTTCAATTTTGGGATCATGTCCTAAAATAAGCTAGAAAATGGATGGAACGAGTGGATAAGATACACACATCACGGTGGGCCCAGCATACTAAGTAAACTCTGTGGGACCCACCATGATGTTTCTGTCTTATCCTCCATGATTATAAAGTGTATTAAACGCCATCATTTTGTGTGCACGGGACATCTTATTCTTATTGGATGTGCACCATTGTTTCCAGCACATCTAAACTAGACCACTCAATTAATGGGCAACCTTTATGATGATCCATAACCTACACTCTAGACATCTTTCACAATAATGCTATTTTGGACGAAGTGGAAAGTAATTATGGTTTTAAAACAGAAATTTCAATTTCTAGATTATATACCAGGCGTATACAAGCCAGCTAATGCACACACCATCACATAAGCCAACGCAGTAGTGTGGTGCAATATCAAGCCATCCATGGAATGGGCCATACTTCAGTAGAACATAAGTCTTTGGAATGTCTTATTATCTAAACTCATGATGAAAGCCATAGTAAAAAGCTTGACACTGACTACCACCTTGAGACAACCCTCTTTTGTCAAGGGCTTGTGACTGAGCACAACTTTCAAAGACTAATACAGATATTGATTACACTACTTTATTTGAGACTTATGACCGGTAATGAGAATACCAAACTTTTACAAACACTATGTAACATACCATTACATAAATTGATTATAATTAAATACTATTTAATAATATATTATATATGTTGATAAAAATCAGTAAGCCGATTATATTCATCTAATAGATTACAACCAGGGAGTTGTGGTTTGACCTTTAATATATATTCTAATAAGTTTTCAGTTTGATAACAATTTTGTAGGAGCCATGATCCAGTACAAACCCTTCCTGCATTATTTCGGCAAGAGTGTGTATAGAGCTCAGTGGGCCACCTTTGATCATTAATGCCTATTTATGGGATAGTTCGACCATGAATTTCTCATTCCCTGCTAGCTATAAACCATCGTCATCAGATGATCAGATCTATCCAATTTAGGGTATGCAGAATCAACATCATATGGCCCTGGTTGGGGTGATTTTAAGGATGAGGTTTGGGTACTACGCACCTTTCTCGAGCTTGAGATAGGTTGGATCTTTGAAGGGCCTGTATGGGTTTTATCTGCACTTCATTTTGTCATATCATTTTAAGTCATGAGTTTAGAAACGAGTCAAATCAAAAGCTCAAGTGAATCTCATAATGGGGATTAAAGAGCTGAAAACTTCTTTAGGGCCGTGAAAATTTTGGATGAAGCTGATATATATATGACCTTATGAACATGTTTAATGGAAAATAAACATCACGATGGGTCCTAGAAAGGTTTCCAAAGTGAGTGTCATTATCACTGTTGCTTCTTGTAGTGTGATCAACTTGAGCTTTGGATTTGCCTAATTTTTGAGCTTATGACCTAAAATGATATGGAAAAATGGATGGACGGTGTGGATAAAATTCATATATCCCGGTGGCCAGCCCCTCATAACCTCAGCATATCCTGAGTATGGGGCAGCGAGGGTAGTACACAATCCGCGTCCTAATTTTAGGCTCATGTGCATCCTTTATTGGACCCTTCCTATCCAGTGGTCTACCATGACCCTAGGTGGGCCCATCGCGATCCAAGTGGGCATGTACACCCTAATAAGGCATGAAGAGTCATGGGTCATATTAAAAGTAAAATATGTTGACAATGGAATGATTTTTAATAGTGGTTAGGAAACCCATACATACAACTAACCTTGAAATTAGCCAAAAAGTTACCCAATTGTGATTAATTTAATAAGGTGAATATCTCCTCATTAGGTAGAGACTAGATTATTGAATAAAACGTCATTTTAGTTGTTCTTTTTGTCTCTTATATCTCATGCTAATCCCCGGATCCGAATCCCAATGGGCTTTTGTCGTTCCTAAATAGTATTAGCACTTAAAATCATATTCTAGAACTAATCTTTTTTAAACCAGAAATTATCTGGTCCTGTCCTCAATAACATAAGCTTACTGTATTGTACATTTTTTTCGGCCCGATGTGTCACATGTGTGTAAGTAACATCCAACCCGTGAAAATGATGGGACCCACCATGAAGATTACCTCACGTGAAAATAGGGCAGGTTCACTAATCACGTGTGGAACATCCCATGGTGCCTGGAACGACAAGCTTACAGTACTGCACATTTCTAGCTGTATTACACTAGTAGAACATCCCATCTACAAAAGTGGTGGGACTCATCATGAAGATGGCCTATCATGAAAATAGGGCAGATCCACTAATCAGCTGGCAGTGCCGTAGAAATAGATGGACTACCTACAGCAATCCGAAGTACGATATAGGCTTGCCTCATCTGTTGATTGGATTGGCATAATTTTTACACTAGGTGATACTGATGCTTGAGGTCCACCTTCTCAACGGCTCAGATGTCTAGCACATGTGAAACATTGGGGGGCAAAAAGGTGATGTACGGTAAGATTAGGTTCTTAATTAATGCAGTACTGGATCATTTCTCTTAATTACTAGTTTAATGATTCTCCTAATTACGACATTTGTTCTCTGGAGTGATGATACTCAGCGTTGTATGTTAACCTAGCGTACAACGACTTTAATTTCATCTTAATCGTCAAATTTATATAACATCTTAGACATTTAAAAGGTGGGCCACATCATAAAGATCACCTTAGGCCAAAACCATGACATTCTATTTATCAGGTGAGCTAAACCGTTGAAATCAATATACAGCCAGTGGTCTTATACAACATATGATTGTGGCCCACCTGATGAGTGGATTATTCCAATTTTATCTTCATAGAATCTTCATTCTGTGGTCCACCTTTTTAATGCGTCGGATTTTCTATTACAGTGACACGTAACAGAAAATAAAAACGTCAACGTTGTACATGATTCTCTTCCAAGACAAAAATCCTCCTATCTGTATCGTCGACAAGCAGAGAAGATTCTCTTCACCCGACCAAATCACGGGCGCAGCTCGGATTTTAGGGCGAATTACCCGATGCAAGCACCCACCCGTTTTGATATATGCACCTTTTTTTCTGCTTTCGGTAATACAATAATGCAACCTTGCACTGTTATATTACCAATAGTAGAAAGAGTGTATCTATCTATCGATCGAGATGGGTGTTAGTATCTTATCCGTATATATGTGTCCTATTACGCGTGAGCCATACGACTGTCCGATAGATCGCTGTACGTTCACATATAGCGAGACAACACAAATGAACGGCTGGGGTTGAATCGGATGTTTGGATTATTCTCTAGGCCATGTGAGTGATGTGGACCAGTTTATCAGTGGAGTTTGTGAGCTATGGTTTATCTAAGAGGTGGGCCATGGACTACGATTTACCAAAAGCTAACTCACAGAGACATGTACACGCACCTGATGCATTGATTATGTGCGGAGCTGAACACGAGTTGAGTCAAGCCGAGCCGAGTATTGCCTAGCTCGTGCTCGGCTCACACTGCCAAGTCTCAGCTCATACTCGGCTCAGCTCGGGCATCAAGCATGGATGCCCTGCTTGTGCTCTACTCGACCGAGTTCGAGCAAATATCGAGCCGAGTTGAGTCCGAGTTAACAATCTCTATATTAGCTACATATTAATATATTAATAATTTCTGACATATATTAATATATTAAGAATTTTCATATTAGCTACATATTAATAATTTCTATATTAGCTATATTAACATATATTAACAATTTCTAACTATATTAACAATTTCTGATATCAACCTATATTAACAATTTCTAAATATATTAACAATTTCTGATATCAACCTATATTAATAATTTCTAACATATATTAACAATATATGATATCAATTTCTGACATATATTAATAATTTATACAAAAATAATAATAAGTCAACACCACAGGTCAACCTATATTAACAATTTCTGACATATATTAGCAATATATGATATTAATTTCTGACATATATTAACAATTTATACAAGAAAAATAAATCAACACCACACGATATACAAAAAATAATAATAATAAATTAATTTTTGACATATATTAACAATTTATACAAAAATAATAATAATAAATCAACACCACATTATCAGGTGAGCTGCGGCAGGAACGACCGGCACCGTGCGTGCAGGGCAGAGATGAGCGGCAGGGACAAACTGCGGCACCGGACAGGGGCACCGGGCAGGCCGCAGGGACAAGCGGCAGGGACTAGCACTGAACAAGGGAGAGAGAGAGAGAGAGAGAGAGAGAGAGAGAGAGAGAGAGAAGAAGAAGAAGAAGAAGAAGAAGAAGAGGGACAGGCCGGACGACACCGGACAGGGGAATGAGAGGAGAGAGAGAGCGAGAAAGAGAGAGAGAGAGAGAGAGAGAGAGAGGGAATGGGTATTTTGGTTTTGAACGGGTGCTGGGAGGGAAGGAAGGGGCCGAAGGGGTGTAGGGTTTTTCTGAACGGGCGAGCTGAAAGCGACTAGAGTTAGGATATTTTCGTTTTGGGTATATATATACCCTGGTCGAGTACGAGTTGAGTACTGAGTCGAGTATCGAGTCGAGTACCAAGTCAAGTATTACCCAGCTCGTACTCTGCTCGAAATCAATTTCAGTATCAAAAATTAGCTCGTGCTCAGCTCAAACTCATTTCGAGCCGAGTCGAGTCAAGTCGAGTAATTCTAAGTCGAGTCGAACGAGTAACCGAGCTTACTCTACTCGTGTACAGCTCTAATTATGTGTGCGGGGGAGTTATAGGGTACTCAGGCAAAGGAAATCGGTCTTATCATACTAAGTAAATTCATTTGGGCCCACCTTGAATGTATGTGATCTATCCAGGATGTCCATTTGTTTTTCCATATAATTTAAGGGGTTGAGTCCAAAATTAAAGCACATCCAAAGATCAAGTGGATCATACTACAGGAAACAGTGGGGATAATGATTTGCACCGTTGAAACCTTTCTAGGCCCCATAGGGATGTTTATTTGTCATCCAACCTGTTCATACGATCATACAAACATAGATGAAGGGAAAACACAAATATAAGCTTGATTCAAAACTTCTGTGGCAAACATTGAATTCAATTGTTTCCTGTGGTGTAGTCCATTTGAACATTATATATGTTTCATTTTTTGTCTCAAGCCATAAAATTATCTATTAAAATGGATGGACAAAGCAGATAAAATACATAAATCATGGTGGACCTCATAGAGTTTATGGTTCCCAGGCGAAGCATGACTGGTACGCAAGACCCAGGTGAAGCATGACTGGTACACAGGACGCGGATTCCCCGAGGAAAGGAACTCCCTACAATTGGAAGCTAGGTGGGGCCACCGTGATGTTTGCAAGAAATCCATTCCATGGGTCTGTTTTTTCAGATCATTTTAAGATATGGGTTGATCTAAAAGTAGAATAAGCTACACGATAGCAAATAGAAAAAATGAGGATTAAACTTCCACCGTTGAAATATTCAGGGGCAACAAAAGTTTTGGATCAGGCTTATAGTTTTGTACTTTCAGCTCATCCCAATAAGAATGAAGTTTTTATCGGTATTGATGGCATATAAATATCACGGTGGACTCATGGAGGTTTCAGTGGTAGGCATTTCCCTCTCTACTTTGGGGAGATCTTGCAAAGGCTTTGGCCTGTCTCTTTGTGATCCCAAGTAGATCCCTAACTGTGGGGCCAACTGTGACGTACCCATAGGCGGTGAAATCCCACTAAGGCGTGAGTGTGAGGTGGTGTGTGTGCCTGTGTTAACAAAAAAAAAAAAAACTGTGATGTACCCGCACAGTCCATTCATTTCTCCACCTCATAAATTTATGCCAAGAGCACAAAACTTCAAGAGATCCAAATCTCAGTTTGGACCACATTACATGAAACAGCTGTGATTATGGCTGCACACAGTCCGGTTTGATCTAGTTTTGTGATGATACTGGAACTGAACCATTCATAATGGTTCAAAAAATCAGAACTGAAACTAGACGTTCGCACCTTAGAATAGAATCCGAACCAATTTTTCATGCACTATGAATTGGGGCTTTTGATAATTCAGCCCAATTACATTATTTTTTAATTCAACCCATGTCCATTCTTATTGTGATCCATTTGATGAATGATATAAATATTGTGTAAGGTGTGCAAAAAAACATTTACCGAAACAATTAAAGAACACATTGTAAACTTTAAATCATGAGTCAAATAAACAACTAAAATATATTATAAACTTATAAAATAGCTTTAAGACAAGTTCAATTAAGCATGATAATCACAATCTGATTCCAGGTTTGGTTCCAAGTTGGGTTCTATGGTCTGGTTTCAAGTTCAATTCCAAGTTCAGCTTAACCGTTTTTTTGTTTCTGTTGGAACAGATGCACTTCGAAATTGGACCAAACCGGTTCCATGTGCACCCTTAGCTACGATAGAATGCCTACTGTTAAAATCTTCTAAGGAGCCATCAGAATACTTATTTACCATCCAACCAGTTGATAATGTCACAAAGACAAGGACCACACAACTATCTGCTTGGTCCAAAACTTCTGTGAGCCATAAAAAAAATTTAGTGATCAAACATCACTATTTCCTATGGCGTGTTCCACCTGAGATTTAGATCTACTTTATTTTTAGGGATAATCCCTTAAAATGAGCTGGAGAAACGGATGAACGGCGTGGATATAAGACACGTAAATCAATGTGGGCCAGACAGCCGGGAATCCGCCGACCTCGGTGGATGTGGGAATCCACGAAGCCGCGCCCAGTGTGTGGTAGCCAGCAGAGGCACGCACGTGGATAAGCAAGCGATGGCATTATAGTAATTAGCAGAAAGTAAGTATGTATTTTGGTCTTTCAGCGAATAATTGAGGTTGGCAGAGTTGAGTTCGCAAGAGACGGGTGAAGAACCCCGAAACAAGCAAGATGAGCCACTCACGTGACGCGTGGTGGCCGTTTCGTTTAATAGAAATGTTCATATCCAACGGGTTGGATGAAAATCTAACGACAACCGTTGTGGGTAACTTTAAACCAATCTTCTTCATCTAGATCCATACCGTCCAATATGTTGGCCATACTATTTTAACAATTATTAAAAAAAAATCATCCGAGTCCGCTTCCCAGAAGGAGCACAATTGTATTTTGTTATTTATCAGCGAGTATATATTATTTGCCATAGTCTGTCCCACCTGAAGAGTGGATGAATTTCTTTTCGAATAGGTGATCCTTGTAGTTGGGCAAAACTACTGGACGGGATGTTCTCGCATGCGCATGATAAGTTGGAAGTTATCCACTGGACGGACGGTAACGTATCGTCCGTTGGATGTGAGCATTTCCCAATTTAACAAGAGCAAGAGCAGTTTCGGTAGGACGCGCTGTCGCATAAACTTCCTGTGAATGGGTCCCTCTGTGATTTTTATGAGAAATCCATTCCGTCCATCAGTTTTTCCATCTCATGTTAGGATATGAGTCCAAAAACCACACCGATCCAAAAGTCAAGTGGGACTAACGACAGGAAAAAGTGGGTAGGAAAATACCTACCATTGAAACTTTGATGACGTCTACTGTAATGTTTATATGCCATCAGTACCGTTCATAAGGTCATTCCTACTGGGATGAATGACCTGAAAACACAAAATGCTAGCCTGATTCAAAACTTCGGTAGCCTTACAGATTTTTAAACGGTGGAAGTACAATCCTCACTGCTACCTATCATGCAGCCCAGTTGATTTTTTTAATCTGTCTAGGCCCATGTCCTAACATGATCCGACAAAACAGATGGGAAGGACGGAGTGGATTTCTCACACACATATTACAGTGGCCCCACCTAGCAACTGCGACAGGCTGTCGCTAGCAATACCTGTCCGTTTCGTTAAATGGTGTGGGCACATGGCGTGTCCAAAAGGGTGTCCCACCATTTCAACGAGAGGGCGTAGCTAACTTTTAAATGTCTTCCTAAATGCGACCTTCTCAGGGAAAGATTCGGAGAGCTCTCGTGCATATGCTACTATACTCACTGAACGTGTCTTCGTGCTAGCCGCTTATCTTGTGGGCTCCACGGTTTAAAATTATTATTATTATTATTTTATTTTAAATCATAAATCAACTCCTCGTATGGGGACGCGGATTAGATGCTGACAGGTTGGGCAACGAGTCGGCTACGGAAGTGACTTCAACAAGTTATGTGGCCCCAATACGATGTATGTATTATATCCACAGCGTACATCCATTTTGAGATATCATCTTAAGGCAGGAGCCAAAGAATGAGGTAGTTAAAAATTTGTAGTGGACCCACCACAGAAAACAGTGGGGAGAGTGATTCCCACCAATGAAACTATCTTAAGGCCCACCATAGTATTTATTTGAAATCCAACCTATTCAAATGTTTAAAAAGACATGAAATAAGGGAGAACACAAATATCAACCTCATCGGAAACTTTTGTAACCTTTCGAAGTTTTTAGCAGTGGGTGTCATTGTCCCTACTGTTTTCTGTGATAGGTACGAACTTTGGATTCAACTCATTCTCTGGATACTGCGTTAAAATGATCTCTCTAAATGGGAAGGAAGACGTGGATACAAAACATACATCGTGGTGGGGCCTACGGAACTTGGTGACGTCACTTCACATTTTAATCCGCGCTAATCCGCGCCCCACGTCTGGTGGAACACACAACTTTTTTCGTGTACCGGATGGGGAGTGGACTATGTGGATCTGTGGAGCCCACCTTGATCTATGTGATTGAATCCACACCATTCATCTGTATTGAAAACACATTTTAAGGCATGATTCAAAAAATCAAGTATATCGAAATCTCGGATGGACTATAGTATAGGAAACAATAGTAATTTACCATTAAAAACTTCTTGTGGGCCACAAAAGCTTTGGATCAAGATGATATTTTTGTGATCTCTTCATGTAGGTTTTTGTGAACCTATTAACAGGTTTGATGGCAAATAAACATTATGCTGGACTCCTTGAAGTTTTTAACTGTGGTGATTCAATCACCACTGTTCCATGTAGTGTGGTACTCCACCTAAGATTTGGACTCGTTTCATTTTTGACGATCTTGGTCTATAATGAGCTTTCAAATGGTTGGACGGTGTGGATTTAAGACACATACGTCATTGTGAGCCCCAAAGTCAAGGGACCCACCCACCTCAGGCCGCGCCCAACGAATCCACATCCTCATTTTAATTCTCATAGTTGGGTCCTTTGGTGATCCAAACCGTGATTCCGTGGGTATTAACTTTTTTTTTTTTTTTTTATGGCCAATGGCTAAAAAGATGCCAGATGGACGAAGAAAATTGTCCCTTTTTATATACGTGGCCCCAAACATAACGTAAAAAAAGAAGTGCAGCAACTAAAGTCCAAACTCTGCGGGGCCCACCATTTTGTATGCGTCTTATCCATGGAGTCCATCCATTTTATCAGCTTATTTATGGCCATGAGCCTGAAATTGAAGCATCTCCAAAGCTCGAATTAACCATATCACACAAAACAACGAGGACAATGACATTCACCCATTGAAACCTTCCGAATGTCGAAAGTGACATTTATTTGTCACTTAACCTATTTATAGGTCGCACAAACATGAATGAAGGGAAAACACAAGAGTGTGGATCATCTGAGTTGAAGGAACTGGAAACTTCTCATTGGTCCATGTCCCCACCTTACAAAATACACCCATTTCTTCTCTCCCAGATAAGATAGATTACGTACTAAACAACACAACTTTTAACGTATAGAACTTCTCTATCTCCAATATGATTTGTGTTAGATCCACATTGTCCATCAATTTTCTAGATTATTCTAGAGCATGAGCCCAAAGATGAGGCACATCCCAATTAAGCTCAAGTGAACCACACTACGGAAAGAACTTAAACTTGAATGTATGCTATTCAAACCTTCCTAAGGCTAATAGTGAGGTTTATTTGCAATTTAACTTCTTCATAAGGTACCCCAGACTTGGATGAAAGGGAAACAAAAATATCAGAGCTTTCTATGGGCTCAAGAAGTTTTCGACGGTAGCATCCAATTGCCGTCATTTCCTATAGTGTGGCCCACTTGAACCTTGGATTTGTCTCATGCCCTAAATTGGATTGACAATGTGGATCTGACACATACATCATGATGGGTCCACATAAGTTTCACAAATCAACACTTTTGGTTCTCTTCTCTCTCCATGTGCTTCCCCACTTGTGAAATTTACATGGCCCTACCATGATGTATTTCTTAGATCCATACCATCCATCTATTTTTTCCATATCATTCTAAGATATGAGTCTAAAAACAAGGCAGATCTAAAGCTCAAGTAGACCACACAATAGAAAATAGTAAGAATTGGATACCTATTGTTGAAAACTTTTTAAGGCCACATAAGACTTTGATTAAGTTGACCTTATGAATAGGCTAGATGGCAAATAAACCTCATGATTGGCCTTGGGAAACTTTCAACACCAGGCCATTCAATCCCCACTGTTTATGTGGTGTAGTCTATTTGAGCTTTGGGTGTGCCTCATTTTTGGGCTCATGCTCTAGAATGATCTAGAAAATTTGATGGACAATGTGGATCTAACAAATAAATTATGGTGGGCATTAGAGAGTTTCCCTTGTTAAAAGTTGTGTTGTGTAGTATGCAATTTATTTGGGAGAGAAAATCAGTGTATTTTGTGAGCTAGCCTAATCGGCAATGACATAGACCAATGACAAACAACCACACATGGAATCCTCGTCCCTTTAACACAGATGATATGCTTCAATTTTGGTTTATGCTCTTAAATAAGTTGATGAAACAAGGCCACATATTTCCTTCGAAACCCTTTTGCAGGGAGTTCTTGCGACGGGAAGCTAGGTAGGGCCTACTGTGATGTATGTGAGAGATCAACTCTGTCCATCTATTTTACAAAATCATTTTAGAACATGCACCAAAAAATTAAATACATCAAAAACTCAAGTGCACCACATGACTAGAAATAGAGGGTTGGGAAATGTCTAAGGTTGAAACCTTCCTAAGCTCCATTAGGATAAAAACACAAAAAATATTAGTCTAATCCAAAACTTTTGTGGCCCTACTAATGCCTCAACGGTGGACGTTCAATCCTCATAGTTTTCTATCATGCAACCCACTTGAGTTTTGGATCTACCTCAATTTTGGTCTCATGTCCTGAATTTCTCACAAACATTATAATGCCCCACCTAGTTTTCCATTGCAAGAACTTTAATCTTTCGTCTGCCTTTTTTTTTTTTTTTTTTCTTTACACACGCATACACATCCCCACACACTCATGCCGTACTTTACACACGCATACACATCCCCACACACTCATGCCGTAGTGGGATTTCACCACCTATGGGAGTCTGCCTCTTTGTAAAACAAATTTGCGCGATGAGTAAGACACATGCATCACCGTAGACCCCATAGAGTTTACTCATTGCACTTCCTCCTGACACAATCAGTGCCTGGATGTATATGAAACCTGTCATGAAGCAATTTGGTGATGCCACACAACCTTGTCAAAGATTAGCCCAAGTAAAATATGTTTGAAAGTTGTTGGATCAATTACAAGGCTTGACACAAATTGCTTAGTAGAGGCTTTGGCAGGAAGTTTTATGGCTGCGAACTTAGATGGGGCTTTGGATCAATCAAATTCTGCCACATCAGGTCACCAAAAAATCTAGCATTCACACTGTCAACCAGAAAAAAGTAGTTTTGTACATGGCTATCAAGATTAAGTAACAGTTTAAATCAATGAACCATGGACCCCAGTAGTAGAAGACGAAAACGCAAGCGCACCCTACAATATAGGGCAGCAACAGTAGATTTGTTTGTCGTGCAACGTCATAGTCTGACCGGTCGGAGAGTTAGGTCAAACCAATGACGTGTCCGGTTCAGCCTCCCGTCCAATCCCATGACCTAAAATGATTAGCAAAAAGTACGATGGGTGGATTTCTCATAAACATCACGCTAGCCCCAGCTATGGCAAAAATTTCAAGGGAAAGGCTTTGCCAGGAAAGTCAGGATGAATAAAGGCATACAACAAGGCAGTCTTATAGAGTTTACTTAATGTAGAATAAGCAGAACTCAGGACGCAATCAAAGTACGAATACATAGGGTAAAAAGGATTTGACAGAGCCGTATGGCATTGTCAAATAATTGCCACTACGCCAAAACTGCAAAAAAAGGACGGTCCAAAACCGTCTCAAATGACCAAAAAGGACGGCCATGGACCGTCACAAGGGCTGTCAAATTTTGACGTGTCGTATTACTTAAAGGACGGTCAAAAACCGTCATTTTTATTGACGGAAAAAAAGACGGTCATGAACCGTCCTTAAAAAGGACAGTCTTGGACCGTCTCTTATAACCCTTCAAAGGACGGCCGTCGACCGTCCTTTAAAAGGACGGTCATGGACCGTCCTTAAAAAAGACTGCCATAGACCGTCTCTGACTAAGTCTTCAAAGGACGGCTATAGACCGTCCTTAAAAAGGACTGTCATGGACCGGCTCCTATGGGCTTCCAAAGGACGGCCATAGACCGTCCTTAAAAAGGACGGCCATAAACCGTCCTTAAAAAGGACTGTCATGGACCGTCCTTTTTATGAGGGTCACTATACACCTGTTACAATATATTTCGTCGTATTCTTCCTAATATACACCTGTTATATAATATATTTCATCATATTCACATTCACATCCATCTAAACAACCCAAACTACATAAATCCAACATAAACTACATTCATCCAAACATAAACTACATCCATCCAAACACAAGCAATCTTATCCACATTACATTCATCCACATATAAATACATATAAGTTTAACATCATAAATAAAAAAAGAAAAAAATCAGCAACAACTTTCTTTTTGTGTCTTTCACCTGAAAAAAAAATATTAAACCAACAAAACATTATAATTCAGAATCATGAAGAATTGCATAAACTTCTTCCAAAAATATGGGCACTTTTTAAAAATAAACCTGATCATTAAAATAGGTTTAGGTTTAGGTTTAGGATTAGGTTTTAGGTTATAAGTTTAGGTTATAGGTTATAGGTTAAGGTTTAGGTTATAGGTTTTGGTTTAGGTTTAGGTTAAGGTTTAGGCTTAGGTTATAGGTTTAAGTTAAGGTTTAGGTTTTAGTTATAGGTTATAGTATATAGGTTATAGCTTTAGGGAATTGCGAATAGGTTAAGGTTAAGGTTTAGGTTTAGGAAATCGGGTCCGAGTTCGAGATAAGGTTTAAGTTTGGGTTATCAAGTTTAGGTTTAAGTTTAGGTTAGGGAGTTGAGATTAGGATTAGGTGTAGGTTTAGGTTCAAGGATTTGAGAATACATTTCGATTTTAGGTTTAGGTTTAGGTTTTAGGCTTATGTTTAGATTATAGGTTTAGGTTTATGTTAGGTTATAGGTTAAGGTATAGGTTTAGGAAATCGGGTTCAGGTTCAGGATCGGGTTTAGGTTTGGGTTTTCAAGTTTAGGTTTAGGTTTAGGTTAGGGAGTTGAGATTAGGATTAGGTGTAGGTTTAGGTTTAGAAATTTGAAAATACATTTTGATTTTAGGTTTAGGTTTAGGTTTTAGGCTTATGTTTAGGTTATAGGTTTAGGTTATAGGTTTAGGTTTAGGTTAGGTAATAGGTTAAAGTTTAGGTTTAGGAAATCGGGTTCGGGTTCGGGATCGGGTTTAGGTTTGGGTTTTCAAGTTCAGGTTTAGGTTAGGGAGTTGAGATTAGGATTAGATGTAGGTTTAGGTTTAGGGATTTGAGAATACATTTAGGCTTTAGGTTTAGGTTTAGGTTATAGGTTTAGGTTATAGGTTTAGGTTTAGGTTTAGGTTAAGCTATAGGTTTAGGGAATTGAAAATATGTTAATGTTTAGGTTTAGGAAATTGGGTACGGGTTCGGGATGGGTTTAGGTTTGGGTTTTCAAGTTTATGTTTAGGTTTAGGTTAAGGAGTTGAGATTAGGATTAGGTGTAGGTTTGGGTTTAGGGATTTAAGAATACATTTAGGTTTTAGTTTTAGGTTTAGGTTTAGGTTATAGGTTATTGGTTTAGGTTAAAGTTTAAGTTTAGGTTTAAGTTTAGGTTTAGGTTATAAGCTATAGGTTTAGGGAATTGAGAATAGGTTAAGGTTTAGGTTTAGGAAATCAGGTTCGGGTTCGAGATCGAGTTTAGGTTTGGATTTTCAAGTTTAGGTTAGGGAGTTGAGATTAGGATTAGGTGTAGGTTTAGGTTTAGGGATTTGAGAATATATTAGGTTTTAGGTTTAGGTTTAGGTTTAGGTTATATGTTATAGGTTTAGGTTTAGGTATAGGTATAGGTTATAAGCTATAGGTTTAGGGAATTGAGAATAGGTTAAGGTTTAGGTTTAGGAAATCGGGTTCAGGTTCGAGATCAGGTTTAGGTTTGGGTTTTCAAGTTTAGGTTTAGGCTAGGGAGTTGAGATTAGGATTAGGTGTAGGTTTAGGTTTAGGGATTTGAGAATACATTTAGGTGTTAGGTTTAGGTTTAGGTTATAGGTTACATGTTTATGTTTAGGTTTAGGTTTAGGTTATAGGTTATAGGTTTAGGTTTAGGTTTAGGTTACAAGCTATAGGTTTAAGGAATTGAGAATAGGTTAAGGTTTATGATTAGGAAATCGGGTTCGGGTTCAGGATCGGGTTTTGGTTTGGGTTTTCAAGTTTAAGTTTAGGTTTAGGTTAGGGAGTTAAGATTATGATTAGGTGTTGGTTTAGGTTTAGGGATTTGAGAATACATTTAGGTTTAGGTTTAAGAAATCGGGTTCGGGTTCGAGATCGGGGTTAGGTTTGGGTTTTCAAGTTTAGGTTTAAGTTTAGGTTAGGGAGTTGAGATTAGGATTATGTGTAGGTTTAGGTTTAGGGATTTGAGAATACATTTAAGTTTTAGGTGGTTGTTTAAGTTATATGTTATAGGTTTAGGTTTAGGTTTAGGTTAAGGTATAGGTTTAGGTTTCGGTTTAGGTTATAAGCAATAGGTTTAGGGAATTGAGAATAGGTTAAGGTTTAGGTTTAGGAAATCGGGTTCGGGTTCGAGATCGGGTTTAGGTTTAGGTTAGGGAGTTGAGATTAGGATTAGGTGTAGGTTTAAGTTTAGGGATTTAAGAATACATTTAGGTTACAGGTTTAGGTTACAGGTTTAGGTTTAGGTTTAGGTTTAGGTTATAAGCTATAGGTTTAGGAAATTGAGAATAGGTTAAGGTTTAGGTTTAGGAAATCAGGTTGGGGTTCGGGATCGGGTTTAGGTTTTGGTTTTCAAGTTTAGGTTTAGGTTTAGGTTAGGGAGTTAAGATTAGGATTAGGTGTAGGTTTAGGTTTAGGGATTTCAAAATACATTTAGGTTTTAGGTTTAGGTTTAGGTTATAGGTTACAGATTTAGGTTTAGGTTTAGGTTTAGGTTATAGGTTACAGGTTTAGGTTATAAGATATAGGTTAGGGAATTGAGAAAAGGTTAAGGTTTAAGTTTAGGAAATCGGGTTCGAGTTCGGGATCGGGTTTAGGTTTGGATTTTCAAGTTTAAGTTTAGGTTTAGGTTAAGGAGTTGAGATTAGGATTAGGTGTAGGTTTAGGTTTAAAGATTTAAGAATACATTTAGGTTTTAGGTTTAGGTTTATGTTATAGGTTACAGGTTTAGGTTTAGGTTATAAGTTACAGGTTTAGGTTAGAGTTATAGGTTATAGGTTTAGGTTTAGGTTATAAGATACAGGTTTAGGGAATTGAGAATAGGTTAATGTTTAGGTTTAGAAAATTGGGTTCGGGTTCGGGATCGGGTTTAGGATTGGGTTTTCAAGTTTAGGTTTAGGTTTAGGTTAGGGAGTTGAGATTAGGATTAGGTGTAGGTTTAGGTTATAGATTTAGGTTTAGGTTAGGTTATAGGTTAAGGTTTGGGGAATTGAGAATAGCTTGAGGTTTAGGTTTAGGAAATAGGGTTCGGGTTTAAAATCAGGTTTAGATTTGGGTTTTCAAGTTTAGGTTTAGGTTTAGGTTAGGGAGTTGAGATTAGGATTAGGTGTAGGTTTAGGTTTAGAGATTTGAGAATACATTTAGGTTTTAGGTTTAGGTTTAGGTCATATGTTACAGGTTTAAGTTTAGGTTTAGGTTAAGGTTATAGGTTATAGGTTTAGGTTTAGGTTTAGGTTATGGTTTAGGTTTATGTTTAGGTTATAAGATATAGGTTTAGGGAATTAAAAATAGGTTAATGTTTAGGTTTAGGAAATCGAGATCGGGTTCGGGATCGGGTTTAGGTTTAGGTTAAGGAGTTGAGATTAGGATTAGGTGTAGGTTTAGGTTTAAGGATTTGAGAATACACTTAGGTTATAGGTTTAGGTTTAGGTTATAGATTTAGGTTTAGGTTAAGTTATAGGTTAAGGTTTAGGGAATTGAGAATAGGTTGAGGTTTAGGTTTAGGAAATCGGGTTCAGGTTCAGGATCAGGTTTAGGTTTGGGCTTTCAAGTTTAGGTTTAGGTTTAGGTTAGGGAGTTGAGATTAGGTTTAGGTTTAGGGATTTGAGAATACATTTAGGTTTTAGGTTTATGTTTAGGTTATAAGTTATAGGTTTAGGTTTAGATATAGGTTTAGGTTTTGGTTTAGGTTATAAGCTATAGGTTTAGAGAATTGAGAACAGGTTAAGGTTTAGGTTTAGGAAATCGGGTTCGGGTTCGGGATCGGGTTTAGGTTTTGGTTTTCAAGTTTAGGTTTAGGTTTAGGTTAGGGAGTTGAGATTAGGATTAGGTGTAGGTTTAGGTTATAGATTTAGGTTTAAGTTAGGTTATAGGTTAAGGTTTAGGGAATTGAGAATAGGTTGAGGTTTAGGTTTAAGAAATCGGGTTCGGGTTCAGAATCAGGTTTAGGTTTGGGTTTTCAAGTTTAGGTTTAGGTTTAGGTTAAGGAGTTGAGATTCGAATTAGGTGTAGGTTTAGGTTTAGGGATTTGAGAATACATTTAGGTTTTAGGTTTATGTTTAGGTTATAGGTTATAGGTTTAGGTCTAGGTTTAGGTTTAGGTTTCAGTTTAGGTTATAAGCTATAGGTTTAAGGAATTGAGAATAGGTTAAGGTTTAGGTTTAGGAAATCGGGTTCGGGTTCGGGATCGGGTTTAGGTTTGGGTTTTCAAGTTTAGGTTTAGGTTTAGGTTAAGGAGTTGAGATTAGGATTAGGTGTAGGTTTAGGTTTAAGGATTTGAGAATACATTTAGGTTATAGGTTTAGGTTTAGGTTATAGATTTAGGTTTACGTTAGGTTATAGGTTAAGGTTTAGGGAATTGAGAATAGGTTGAGGTTTAGGTTTAAGAAATCGAGTTCGGGTTCGGGATCAGGTTTAGGTTTGGGTTTTCAAGTTTAGGTTTAGGTTTAGGTTTGGGAGTTAAGATTAGGATTAGGTGTAGGTTTAGTTTTAGGGATTTGAGAATACATTTATGTTTTAGGTTTAGGTTTAGGTCATATGTTACAGGTTTAAATTTATGTTTAGGTTAAGGTTATAGGTTATAGGTTTAGGTTTAGGTTTAGGTTTAGGTTTAGGTTAAAAGATATAAGTTTAGGGAATTGAGAATAGGTTAATGTTTAGGTTTAGGAAATTGGGATCGGGTTTAGGTTTAGGTTAAGGAGTTGAGATTAGGATTACGTGTAGGTTTAGGTTTAAGGATTTGAGAATACACTTAGGTTATAGGTTTAGGTTTAGGTTATAGATTTAGGTTTAGGTTAGGTTATAGGTTAAGGTTTAGGGAATTGAGAATAGGTTGAGGTTTAGGTTTAGGAAATCGGGTTCGGGTTCGGGATCAGGTTTAGGTTTGGGTTTTCAAGTTTAGGTTTAGGTTTAGGTTTTGGTTTTGGTTTTAGGTTTAGATTTGGTTTAGGTTATAGGTTTTGATTTAGGTTATAAGTTAACGGTTTAGGTTATAGGTTTTTGGATTTGAGAATGGGTTCGGGTTTAGGCTATAGGTTTTGGCTTTGGTTTAGGTTATAGGTTTTCCTTTAGGTTATAGGTTACAGGCTTTCGTTTAGGTTTAGGTTTAGATTATGGGTTATAGGATTTGAGAATGCGTTCGGGTTTAGGATATAGGTTTTGGTTTTGGTTTTGGTTATATGTTTTGATTTAGGTTTAGGTTATAGGTTTAGGTTAAGGTTTAAGTTTAGGTTAAGGTTATAGGTATAGGTTAAGGTTTAGGTTTAGGTTATAAGATATAGGTTTAGGGAATTGAGAATAGGTTAAGGTTAAGGTTTAGGTTTGGGTTCGGGATTGGGTTTATGTTTGGGTTTTCAAGTTTAGGTATAGGTTTAGGTTAGGGAGTTAAGATTAGGATTAAGTGTAGGTTTAGGTTTAGGGATTTGAGAATACATTTAGGTATTAGGTTTAGGTTTAGGTTTTAGGTTTTAGGTTAAGGTTTAGGTTTAGGTGAAGGTTAAGGTTTAGGTTATAGGTTAAAGTTTTAGGCCATAAGTTTTAGTTTAGGTTAAGGGTATGGTCCCTGCAAATACAGATATAAACACGGCCATCCGACGCAAATGACCAGGCCCTTCCAATGCTGTCCATAAAAAATAGACAGCTTCATCATGGTCATAATAGTGGTTCCCTCTTTCCAGGGAACCCCGCTCTTCCGAATAGCTCCGACGCACATCCGGGTATACTTCATTAATTTCGATCAAATACATAAACACGGCATGTCCAAATGGCCAGGCCCCTCCAATGCTGTCCATAGAAAATGGACAGCTTCATCATGGTCATAACAGCGGTTCCCACCTTCCAGGGACCCCCGCTCAACATCCGGATAGCTCCGACGCACATCCGGATCTGCTCCATCAATTTCAAGTAAATACATAAACATGGCCTGTCCAAATGGCCAGGCCACTCCAATGCTGTCCATAGAAAATGGACAGCTTCATCATGGTCATAACAGCGGTTCCCACCTTCCAGGGACCCCCGCTCAACCTCCGAATAGCTCCGACGCACATCCGGGTCTGCTCTATCAATTTCGACCTAAAACATTTAAAAACAACATAAATATATCTAAAAGCATTTGGATACCTGAGGAAGGCCTCCCATATTTGTATTGTTGGTTACTCATCCCTTTGTCTACAAGCCACAATCGACCAACAATTTCTATTCGCTACCTGTACTCTGAAACCAACACAAATATAACTGGGAAACAATATAAGGAATAAGATTATATATGTAATAAAATTATATGTAATAGGCATAGCCTTCAAACCCTATTTTAGAAAAATGGTTGGGGTAGGGTTTGGAAAAAGAACTGACCTGCACTCTCATCCTGAACTGAACATAGATCGTCTTTCAATAACCCCGCTTGTATGAAAGTCTGAGAAGCAGAAAAAATAAAATAAAATAAAATAAAATGTTGAACTCATTAGCAAACGTGATAAAACAATTGAAGCAAAAGGCGGTCAATAACAATGACGAAGACTTATGATCAGCTGTTTTAAGAATGTTGCATTTCATTCTTAAGAAAAGCTATTAGGGTAACATGAGGAATTGCGAACTCAAATTTCCTTCACTAGGAAAGCCACAATTCCTTTTCTGATAGACACTAAGTAAAGAATAACTGACTCAAACAACAATGGAAACATTGATGGCAAGGGGCCAATGGTTTTTGGACATGTATCAAAGTGCAAACAGCCCTATGATCTGAGTAAGCTGAAATTGTACCACACTGCCCCCAGTCCCATGCATTAACCATGTACTTGGTATTCTTTGTGATGAAGATCAATTTAGTTTGAATTGAATAACCATCTAGACCCTTAAACAGACAAAATATTAAGTCCTATGATTAAGTTGGCAAGGTGTCATTTGACAATGTCACTTTCAGGAAATGTGTGAGGTGTATGTCCTATATTCTCGGCACATCTGTCGCATGTGGACTAGAGTTTGACCACCAAATTATTGCAAGTTTTGCCCACTGAACATGTACGTACAGTTGCTCTTTTTGGGTTAATTGTCCGCTTCAGACCACTGAGCAGATGCTTTGTCACGCCCCGAACTCGGAAACCGGGCTCACAAAATTCCCGATCGCCGAATCCGGCGCCGACAGCCTCCGTAGAACCCCATTTTCGGATCCCGGCACCCATTCACCAGGTTCCGATCCTGGGATACTACAAGGAGAATTTCAAATCATCAGTCTGATTCATAATGAGCATAACAAAAGCATAACCCACAAACAATAACCACAAGAACACCACCACAAAATCCACTATGATCAAAAACTTTTGAGTACAATGCGGCAGAAAGGAGAAATACAATGCAACAAAAGAAACAAAACTCCAGAAGTTCTGCTGCACGCTCCAACTACAGCGAGATTAGGGCTGCGACTGCGTCCTGGCGTCACCTGCACGCATCAATCGTGCATAAGCTTATGGAAAGCTTAGAGGGTGGTGCAAGTGTGTGCGCAATATAAACGTGCTCAAAATGTAAGGTCAGAGTGATGCAGAATCATGGTGATGAGCACATGAACGCAATCAGCCGTACCAAGGCTATGCGGTGCAAGATATGAATGCTATCGGCCATAATACAGCCATGCGATGCGAGATGTAACTCAAGCATGCCAATCCTCATCATGTATCAGTACAGTTCTCATTCTGGATAATCACCGGGGTCCAATACACTCCAAATGGCACTGTCACTCTCCTAGCCGCACAGTCCAAGTAAGCGTAAGAAACCTCACTATCCGCCTGACCAATAGTCTGCCAATACCTATCCGGCATGTCGATAGCGGACCCATTCACGAGCTGGTCAAACTCAGCCTAGTATTGCCCCCTACCCTCGGGCGAGTAAGGCCACACTCCTTTCCAACCGACCACGACACAGTGGGAGACGCGGCCTCCTGGTATTCGGCCTCATGCGCTCATATATCCACTCGGTCTCGACGTTGGAGTCATCCTCTGATACCATCGGGTTTAGGGATTTTCACCCAGGGACATCTATGGTGCCCGTATGCTAGAACCAAATGTTTCCGGTCTCCAATCCTGCTATCCACGATGTATCTGTGGAGGCTATGGCCCTGATGTCGATAGGGCATACAGTAACTACAATCACACAAATGCAAGTGCATGAATCATACTATCAGTCATGCAACAGCCCTGTATATACCATGCACTTATATGAGGCAACTCTACCTATCAGGGAGCCCATAAACAGTCTACCCAAAGGTATATGCTATGATCGGTCATTCCTCACATCAGGCATACATATGGTGCGAATGATCATGAATCATGCATCTATACTAAACATGTAATAAGAGATGGGTTCTAAGTATAATGGAGATGGGCCTAGACGGCCTACTTACCACAAGTTTGGGCCTATCAGAGGGCCTTAGGGAGAGCTATAATGCGGACATTTAACCAACATTATCAATGTGGACGTCAAACCAACATCGCTCCCAAGGAATGGCCTTCCATGAATCACATATTGTAATGGACCTATTTACATCTTATTGGGCCTCGTCCTAACGGCCTTAGGTTCATTAAGTGGGCTGCCTCATATGGGCCTTATATAAGTCAAGTGGGCCGCATCAATGGCCTCATGTACATTGCAATGGGTCATACTCCATGGGCCTTTGAAAACATCACAATGGGTCTCGTAACATGGGCCTTATATATATCAGAGTGGGCCTCGACAACGGGCTACCAATACGTCGAATGGGCCTAATCTCATGGGCCTTATATATATATATCAAGGTGGGCCTCCCCAACGGCCAGAAATACATCAATATGGCTCCATCACATGGGCCTAGGGCCCACCATAATATTTATTTGAAATCCATCCTATTCATAAGGTCACTTGGACCTTGGGTAAGGCCCACTGAAATGTTCATTTGAAATCCAACTTATTCATAAGGTCACGGGACCAGGGGGCCCACCAGGATGTTTATTTGCCATGCAGCCCGTGGATAGGGTCACGTGGGCCTAGCCCACGGTAATATTTATTTGCCAGCCAACCTGTTTGTAAGGTCACGTGGACCTGGGGGTCCACTGTAATGTGATTTGCAAATCCAGTCCACCCATCATGTGTGTCCCACCTGGTTGACCATCCAAACCAAGTTTCAACCGCATCCAAATTTCAGGTCGGCCCCACCAAATAATTTTTATATGTTTTAGGCATATATTCACATGATTTTTTGGATGGTGTGGCCCACTTGAGATCAGTATACGGCCGATTTTTGGGGACAGACCATAATCAAAGGGGACCCATCAAATGCTCGGTGTTGATGATCGAAACTCATCACCGTGGGGGCCCACAGCTGGAGCCGTGAGGCTCCAGCGACCGTCCGCTTGTCACTGCCGCAACAGCAGTGCTGCTGCTTTAAAAATTTTATTATTATTATATATATATATATATTTTGTTTTGGGGCCCACCGAGATGTGATTCACAATCCAGCCCATTCATTGCGTGTGTCCCACAATTTTAAGGGTCCAAATCAAGTTTCATTTACATCCAAGACTCAGGTAGGCCCCACCAAGTGATGTTATATGTTTTGGCATGTCTTCACATGATTTTAAATGGTATGGCCCACCTGAGTTTAGTATAAGGCTGATTTTCGGGGTGGACGTGTGGACTGAGGGTACCCATCGAATGCACGGTGTTGATGGTCGAAAGGAGCCAAGGTGGGGCCCACAGCTGGGGCCGTGAGCCCCAGCACGTCCGTCCATCAGGCAGCCCAGCGCAGGCGCTGCCTGCGCGTTCTGCCAGTGGCAGCGGCTGCTGCTGCTGGTTCTTTTTTTTTTTTAAAAAAAAAAACGGGGTTTTTCTGCGGTTTTTCCCAGGTGGGGCCCGCTTTAGTAAGATCCACACCAACCATTGGATTCCTTGGTCCAAGACCGACCCAAGGAGTCCAATATTCACCCTATTTTTGGCAAATAGAAGGGTCACGGTGGATTTTAAGGGTAATACCACTAGTTCCCATGGTATGGCCCGCCAGAAAATGGGATCAACTTCATTTTTCGGCTCAACGCCTAAAATGAGTTGAGGAACAATATGGACGGCTTGGATCTTACATATACATCAAGGTGGGGCCTGCATGAGTGGCCCACCACTCCCCTTCTTTTTTTTTCTTTTTTTTAAATAAGGTAATGTTTGCAACGTCCAGCGTCCAGGGACGCTGGACGATTTACAACTCTTATCATTGTGGTGGGTCCCACGTAGACATGGCCCACCACTATATGTGCATATACTTATAATATATCTTATATTATATATATAATACATATTATATTATATATATATTATATATTATATAAAATATACACATACAAATATATACATATATATACATATATATGTATATAAAGATGCATTGGACCCATCCAAACAGTGGATGGTGTGGATCATCACCTGTAATAGAGTGGGCCACACCCTCTGATGTAGATTGACGGAGTAGATGTAACACATATTGGTGGGATCCACACCATTATAAAGAAAGAGAGAGAGAGAGATAGAGAGAGACATACGGTGAGATAGAGGAACCCCGCCACTATGAGCCCTCTTGATTAAATCACATACATCCAAATGGGTCCCACCAACAAGTGGGCCCTAAAATTTAAAATAATGACAATCACCCACCTTATCTTCCTTCTCCTTGCTCCCTTGGACTCCTTAGCTCCTTACCTTCACTTTTAATGGAGGTTGATGAAAGATGAATGGTTGAGATTGGAGATGAGAGGGTGGGCCACACTTGAAGTTGAGAGAGTGTTGGATGTGTGAAATTTCTCATGGAATTTGGAAAAATTGTTAGAGAATGAGAGGGAGAGATAGAAATAATGGATGGAGGGATGGGTGGAGTGATGGTTGTAAGAAAGGAGTGATGAGGGGTATGGTTTAGTTTGAAATTGGTGGAGAAGAGAGATGGTTGTGGTTGAAAATGAGAAAAAGAGGAATGGTGAGGTGGAAAGATGGTGGACTTTTGGAAAAAGAGGGAATGGGTGAAGTACTTTGAGGTATGGTTGCATTTATGGTTAATTAGTGGGACTAATTGTGTAGAGATTCCCTCGAAATCCACAACGCGCGGTGTTTCTTCGGAATAAACGTTGATCGGCATCTTCTTACCTGGGTATCGGTTCGGTGCGCAAGTCACGGCGTTGGAACCGCGACGACGACGCGATCGCCAAGACATAAGTTTCGGATCGAGTTGACGTCAGTGTGCGGGACCTGGCTTAGGATCATTCGCAAACACCGAATACGGTGCGAAGGTTGCCGGAATTTGACCGGAAGGGCCGCGGAAGCCAACAGAACAGTACGGATTAGGACACGGGTCTTACATGCTTGGCTAGAACAGTCAAATACCATTGCTTTTCAGGTCCACAAAATCGATGAGCTGATCACCATGCATGGGCACCACATGTAAATTGGACATATTCCGATGTACACTTCACAGAACTTAATGAAGCATGCTACCGTGGTAGAATTCCTCAATAATAAATATTAGCAAATGAAAATGTGAAAACCCTTCTTCCTGAAGTAAAATTTCTAGAAAAAAATAATAATAATAATAGGGGAAGGTGCAATGACAAGCATACCACCGGATGTGAATAAATAGTTGCCAGAGAGCGTGCTTTTACATGTTCATCACCCTCCAATTTGGGTAGTGGAAGTGAGTTTTTTTCCTGAATCAATATATACGAAAGGGCTAAGACATTCAAATGAACCTGGTTTCTAGTGACCCCTTAATTTAAGCATAGTGAATGTTACAGAAAATGACAAACCTTCAGTAAAAGTAGCTTCCACAGAATTCCGTTCACCATGTTACCCGCACTAGGCCTAAGTGCTACCTTTGCAAGCCTTACATTCTGGAGTTGAAGAGAAGATACCATCAATTACATGGCCATCATCTTCTTTGGACTGAAAATATATTAATTATGACCATGAAGGGGCGCATCAAGAAACCACTTTTGGGTCCACATATACCAAACACAGAAAACATGACATGAAAAACAGTTCATAAGTCTAACCCACATGAGTAATGCCAAGCACTAAATAAGCTTCAAGTTGTGAGGAGCACTTGTTGGGCTACTGATACGGACACTTACATTGCAACTTGCAAGCCATATCATATGCACTGGATAAGTATTTGTTCTAGGTACACCAAAAAATGTGGTGCCAGAAGTATTTATCAAAGAGAATGTTCAAAGGATGCTAATATTGTTACTTTCAAGTACCTACCTTTTTCTCATGTGCAACAGACACAGTTTCATGGCTGTATTTCCAACCAGCACAGGCTGAAGCCTTTTAATAGAAGATGGAGATGCACATGCTAGCATATAGGGAGCTGATGGAGCATATGCATACAATTGGGATCAAGGTATTCAAAAACTCTACTGGAATGGTCATAAAGGCCATTACATAATGGTAACAGTGGGAAGAGTTGCGCGTTACAGGGCTGTAATGCCCGTTCTAGGGGGGAAAAAATGGCCTGCAACAGTGCGTCCAATGGGAAGGCTATTAACAGAGAGGAGAAGACGCACAATCAATATTGCTTCAAGGGAACGAGTCCAATGGGAATTTACATATCCACAATGACCAGATAATGAAGCATTTTATCAAATACAAAATGGACAACGCCACCCCATGTAGCATATAACATGGAAGTTAACCTAAGTTTTAAGGCACCCACCATTAAGCAATAAAAACCATCCATCAGATGGACACACATCATATATCCATATTTCCTCCACATTAGGACCTAATAGATTGACAAGAAGAGACATCAAAATCCTCAAGATCCCTAAAATTCTAAAATCCCCAAATCCCTAATTTGTAATATCAGAAAATCCCTGAATCGGGGTCCACATTCAAATCTGTAAGCCCTAAAATCCCCAAATCCCTAAATGGGGGTCCACATCGAATCGGGAATCCACAAATTACTAAATCCCCAAATTCATAAATCAGCATAGAGATCGAGAGAGATTGAGAGAGATAGATACCTCTTTGGATCTTGAGCAGGGCGTGCGTAGGTAAGGAAGGCATCCTCTCGGCTCCCTCCCTTCTTTGGATCAAACACCCAGAGAGAGATGGAAACGGAGACGCACCACTCAGCATGCTCGCAAGGTGGGTGACGGCCATGGGGATGGCGCTGCCGGCGCTGCAGCTCCTCGATCGCCTCCCGAAGCCGGTCCTCCACCTCCCGGATCCGGCGCTCCACTGCGCCGTCGGTGCTATCTTGCACATGGGGTGGTGAGGGGGAGTCGGAAGTGGAGGGGATGTGGCCCCGGTGGAAAAAGGGAAGGAGGGTTTGGAAAGATCGGGCACATCGGACAGAGACCGGACGATGCTTTTCGCATCTGCGGATGGAGGAAAAAATGGGGCCGGAAAAATGAGGGAAATGAAGGAACAAGGGCAGAGGGGAGGAGTGTGTGTGTGTGTGTGTGTGTGAGAGAGAGAGAGAGAGAGAGAGAGAGAGAGAGAGACAGAGAGGGCAGAGGGATTGGGCGCCCATTTTTGGGCGAGACCGCGCCCATTTTTGGGCGAGATCATGAACGGTGCTCCGTGGGCACTCCAATGATGTATGTGTTTCATCCATTCCGTTCATTCATTTTTAAAGACCATTTTAGAGGTTTATGGCAAAAATTAGACGGATATAAATCTCAAGTGGTCCACGCCAGATGAGAACAATAGTGATTGGATATCCACCATTAAAATCCTCCTAAGGCCCACTGTACTGTTTATTTGACATCCAATCTGTTGATTTGGTCATACAGGACCAGATGAAGGGAAAAAATAAAAATCAGCTTGATCCAAAACTTTTATGGCTACCAAAATGTTTTTAACGGTCGATGCTCATTCAACACAGTTTCATGTAATGTGGTCCACTTGAGATTTGGATATATCTCATTTTTGGTCTCATATTGTAAAATTATCTGTAAAAATATATGGACGGCATGGATGAAACACATACATCATGGTGGGAGCCACAGAGCATCGACCACCAGCCATTGGATGGTGTCAGGGGGAGTAGTCAATCCGCTCCCAAGCGCACCGAGTCAATCTCGTGGGGCCCACCATGATTTATTCATTTTATCCACTTCATCCATCCATTTTAACATATAATTTTATTACATAAGCTAAAAAATGAAGCCTATAAAAATATGAAGTGGGCTTACCATAATTTTCTTTTTCAAAATATCAATTTTTTAATTTTACTTTTGTTATATAACTTTTCAATTTTTCTTGTCAAAATTCAAAAACTAGTTTTCTTTTTAAAAAAATATATTTTTTTACAATTTGTCAATTTTTTCACAATTTTGATCAATTTTTCACAATTTGTAAGTGTAACAAGTAACTCACTTAAATGTAGTAGAGAAAGGTTTCCTTAAAACATTCATAATCATATATTAGGCTTGCCTAAATGTGATTCACATATCTAACCCGCTCATTACGTGTGTCCCACTTGGATGAGGGGTCAAATCAAGTTTCAATCGCATCCAAAACTCATGTGGGCCCCACCAAGTGCTTTTATATTTTTTAGGATATCTTCACATAGTTTTAAATGGTATGGCCCACTTGAGTTTCATTTACCAATGATTTTTGAGATATCTCATAACCTAAAGGGGACACATCAAATCCACAGTGTTGATGTTCAACACACATCATGATAAGGCCCACAAAACTTACTAACATCAATTCTTAGGTTCTCACGAGGTCAGTAAATTAGGTCATAATTTTAACCAGAATATTTGGCCCATTTTACATGTCTGGTCCATTCATGCTATTTTACTAATCAATACTCTCAATTTGACTAGTTACTCGCCTCAATCAGACTACATATGAGAAAGATGTTAGGCATACAAGATTGATCAACAATTTTAGTGAAATTTGATTTAAACATCTGAAGTTATTTACTCTCCAATTTGAATTGATTATATTGTCCAAAAACGATTAAAGGTTCAATTAGTGGATGTGCCTGATAATTTAGTAATTTTATTTTTCACAAATAAATTTAACATTTTTTTTTCAAAATGTATATTTTTTTCTCTTTTAACTAAATATCATTTTTATTATAAAATATTTCAAAAATATTTAAAATACAATTTTTGAATTTTTATTTTCAAAATCTTAAAAATTTTCTCATATTTTTAATTCTTTCTCAAAAATTTCAAAATGCCAATTTTTTTTTCTTCAAAAGCATTATTTTGTTCTCAAAATTTTTCTTAAACATAGTTAAAATTTCTAAACTTTTCAAAATTCTTTTTCATGTGATATTACAAATCATTTAAATATTACCTTTTAATTATATATAAAAAAATTTCCATTCATATGATATAAAAACTACACACACACACACACACACACACACACACACACACACATACATTTTTACCAACAAAAATTTTTAAAAATTAAAACATTTTTACATTATTACCCGGTCCAAAAATGGGTTGGAGAAATATAGGGGCGGCAAGGATATACAATACATCATCCTAAATGTGGGTCACACCACATAATATAATGGAGGGGTTTCCTTAGATCATTCATAATCATATATTGGGTCTGCCTAAATGTGATTCACATATCAACCCAATCATTGCGTGTGTCTCACTTGGATGAGGGGTCAAACCAATTTTCAACTGCATCCATGTTTGTATTAACTTATAAACAGGTTGGATCTCAAATAAACATCGCGGCGGGTCCTAAGAAGGTTTCAATAGTGGGTGTCACTATCCCACTCTTTTTTATGGTGGGTCCATTTGAACTTTGGATCTGCCCCGCCAATCAGATGCACCATTTCATGGTGGGCCACGACCTTAAAAATAATCATTTATTGGGCTCACCTAGATGTGGTTCATAGATCCAGCCCATTCATTATGTGTGTCTCACTTGGATGAAACACATACATCATGGTGGGACCCATAGAGCACTGACCAACATCCACCAAGTTTTGTGGGGCCCACTATGATGTATTTGTTATATCCACACCATCCATCCATTTTGAGATATCATTTTACGTCATGAGCCAAAGAATGAGGCAAATAAAAAGTTGTAGTGGACCCCACCATAGAAATCATAGGTGCACCACACCACATGAAATCAATAGTAATTGGATATCCATCATTAAAATCTTCCTAAGGCTTACTGTACTATTTATTTGACATCCGATATGTTGATTAGGTCATACAGGGCCAAATAAAGGGGAAAAACAAAAATCAGCTTGATCCAAAACTTTTATGGCCCCAAAATGGGATGACATCCAATATTGTACTGTTTATATATTTTTATGTCTTCACATAGTTTTAGATGGTAATTAACACTTGAGTTTCATATACGGATGACTTTTGAGATATCTCATGAGCTAAAGGGGAGACATCAAATGCACGGAGTTGATGTTCGACACACATCATGATGGACCCATTTTACATGTCTGGTCCATTCACTCTATTTTACTGATCATTACCCTCAATTTGACTAGTTACTCGCCTCGATCAAACTACATATGAGAAATATATTGGGCAAACAAGATTGATCAACAATTTGAGTGAATTTTGAGTTTAACATTTGAAGTTATTTACTCTTCATGTCCGGACTGATCAGATTGTTTAAAAACAGTTAAAGGTTGTTCATAATATCAAAAATATATAAATGAATAGAAAACACAAACATCAGCTTGATCTAAAACTTCTATGGCCTCCAAGAAATTTTAACTGGTAGAGGTTCAATCACACTATTTCCTGTGGTGTGGTCCACTTGAGCTTTGGATATGCTTCCTTTTTGTTCTTTAGACCTCAAATTATCTGTTAACATGGATGAATGAAGTGGATAAAATAAATAAATTAATAACGGTGAACCCCATAGAGTTTACTCTTGTAAAGGTAACGAGTAACTCATTTAAATGTAGTGGAGAAAGGTTTCCTTAAAACATTCATAATCATATATTGGGCCTACCTAAATGTGATTCACATATCCAACCCACTCATTATGTGTGTCCCACTTGGATGAGGGGTCAGACCAAGTTTCAGCCTTATCCAAAACTCATGCGGGCCCCACCTTTTTTTTACAAAATTTAGTTTTCTTTTTTAATATATATATATATATATATATATATATATATATATATATTACAATTTATTAATTTTTTTACAATTTTGTTTAATTTTTAAAATTTTCTTTTTCAAAATATCATTTTTTTTTAATCTCACTTTCGTTATATAACTTTTTAATTTTTCTTGTCAAAATACAAAATCTAATTTTCTTTTTAAAAATATATATATTTTTACAATTTGTCAAATTTTCACAATTTTGTTTAATTTCTTAAATTTTCTTTTTTAAAATATCATTTTTTTAATCTCACTTTTATTATATAACTTTTCAATTTTTGTTGTCAAAATATAAAATCTAGTTTTCTTTTTTAAAAAATATATTTTTTTACATTTTATCAATTTTTTCACAATTTTGTTTAATTTTTTAAATTTTCGTTTTCAAAATATCATATTTTTATCGAATTTTTTTTTTCAAAATTATCAACATTATTCAAAGTTCTTAATTTTATTTTTTTCAAAATCTAGATTTTTATAAAATTACAGTTTTCATTTTTCAAAATTTAAAATTTTCTTAAACGTTGTTAATTAATTTTCTAAGCTTCTAAACTATTAATTTTTTCAAAATTCATAATTTTTTTGAGCTTTTTCATTTTTGACCTGAGCATTAAAGACGGTCTTTGACAGGGCTATAAGACGGTTTATTAGAGACGGTCCTGGACAATCTTTAATAGAGACGGTCTAGGGCCGTCTCTAACAGAGACGATCTTTAATAGGGCTTTAAGACGGCGAAGGACCGTCTTTAATAGAGACGGTCTTTGACAGTCTCAGATTGGAAGTAAAAGACGGTCAATGACCGTCTCTAATGTAGACGGCCAAGGACCGTCTCAGATAACCGCATATAAGACGGTCAAGGACCGTCTCTAATGCGGACGGCCAATGACCGTCTCAGATAACTCATATAAGACAGTCAATGACCGTCTTAAATGATTTGTGGACGGTGAAAATTTTAAGACAATATTAAGGACGGTCAAGGGCCGTCTAAAATTTTAGAGACGGTTTACGGCTGTCTCTAAAGCGTCTTTAAACCAAGCAATTTTAGAGATGGTCCAGAACCGTCTCTAAATCCATCCTTTTTTTCCATTTTTCACGTAGTGTGCACAAGTAAATTATGTTTTTAAGTTGTTCGATTGTAGGTTAGATATGAATTAAGTGGGGAAGGCTTTTCTTAGGAAGGAAGTTATGTGGGGCGTTTGGTGATGTTTGTGAAAACTCCACTTTGTAAGTTTATTGTGTCAGGTAAGAAGTGAGGTGAATCAAAAAGTCAAGTGGATGGTGGGTTGACAAGAGGATATTGTGGGGATTGAACGGCCATCATTGAATTATTTATGTGACCATAAAAATTTTGCATTAGAGTAGGTTTTTTGTATTTTCAATTCATTCCAATGAAAATAACCTTATAAATGGTTTGAATGGGCTAGGAAGGGTTCAATAATAGATATTTCTTTTCTCACTTTTTTCTCTCATGTGACCTACTTGAGTTTTTGTATCTACCTAATTTTTTACTTAATATCCTAAAATGATTTGGCAAAATTAATGGACAAGATGGACTTCTCACAAACATGAGGGAAGGCCTGACCTAACCTCCCATAATAGTAATAGGGAATTCCTGCCATAGCCTTTGGCAGGCAATCTATGCTTTACTAAGCTAAGGCGTACCTCCGGCATAGACATGTGGCCAAGGAAATCGTACTAATTCGAGTTATTAGGAATACTTTTTATACATTGCGATGCAATCCAATTCCGACCAAATTACCATAAATACCACTCCAACTCAACATGTTAGGATTTGATTGGATTGCATTGTTGTGGTTTGATTTATAGTTTCGATCACATGATAAATATGAGTGTGCCAATATTTAATGTGTGGATCAATTTAAACTAAGCAACTATGACCCTAAATGTTAAGATAGGCAAATACATAGTATGTGACCAAGATTGATTAAGATTGGTCGTTTATTTAGCCACTCGCACAGTATGTTATAACGATTAGGTGATAGTTAGAGGGTTGAGTTCATTCTCTGATAATGGGTTACACATTTGACTTTCATACAAAAGGATTTTTCAATACATATAAAAGAATAACAAGAAATAAATTCTTACCATCGGTCGTGGAGACAACTACAAAACACCTTACTAAATTAAGAACTTTGCTTGATGCTTGAACTTAATCTAGTGTATAAGCGTAGACTCGAATTACAGCTGAAGCTTAATAGATACTTGATTACCTCTAAAAATTGCACTAGGGAATGTAAATAACAAGTAAATGGAAAGATTATACTAAAAAATGTAAATGACTGATAAATGTAAAGATTATACTAAGAAATATAAGTAGTTGACAATTGGAATGATAATTGAAAGATAAATTTAGTTTGATTTGATTAATACGAAACAATTTATTTTACTAAATTTCTTTGCTATTTATAATTTTAACTCGACCATTTGAATGCCTTCCACATTTTGGTTATTATTATAATTGTTTTAACACTATTTAACCATATTTTCTTTTAAACTTGTCATCTATTCTGTAACCACTTAAGCACAGTCAACCTTCACTCAAACATGTAGTAGACGTGACATTACTCTACGTGCTCTAACCATGTGATAATAAAATCATCTTAGTATATTTTTAAAAATCTTCAAGTAAACCATGCAAGTTCATCTTACCTACATGTAATCCATCCTGATTGATTTTCGTAGGAATCGACGACAATAACGGCGAACACACATGCATATCTAAGACCGGCATGTGGACCAATCAATTGCTGCCATGTCAAGCCACGGTCAAACCCGTACCTTTTGAGTCAAGCAAGAAAAGAAAGTTTTGTAAATGGTCATCAAGATTGAGTCCCATCATACTAACGGTTTAGATCAATGAGCCACGCACCTACTAGTAGACAACGAAAACGCAAGCGCACCGTACATCATACGGCGGTAGCACTAAATCTGTTTCTGCAAATAATTTCGTGATGACGTCATACTATTACAGGTCGGAAGGATGGGACGAACCATGACGTGTCCGGTTCAACCTCCGGTCCGGTCTCGTGAAACGCCTGCGGACGCTTTTCGGGAAAAAGACACTGATACGCAGGTAGAACACGTTAGGTGATACGCAGGCACTTTTAAAATTTTCATAAATTCCACACGTGGCATGAAAATAATTCAACTTCGATTTTTCACCACCCATTCAAGACGTATCACGCGCCGAAAGTTACTCTTATTTGATAATCTGACTATTAGATTAGTGGAGATGTATTGAACGGTTGAAAATGAAAACAATAAAATGTCCACCAATCAGAGGTCAGAATTTCACCCAAAAAAATCTGATTTTCGTACCGTTACTTAGTTGGTTTAATTTCGTTTAATATATGCCACGTATGCGATTTCTGAGAGCCTGTGTATCAAGCGTTAAAGTCTGCCGGAGTATCACGTAACTGCTTTTCTATGGTGGAGGTTGGCGCCTCAGGCGCAACGCATGCAGCACTTCTCGTTTTGAAACACATGTACGTCAACGAACTGGTCAAACTGTCAAAATAGGAGTTTAAAGTCAGTTACGGAAGTGGTTTTACGAGTATACATCGCACGTTTTGGAATTGGATTTGTGAAGACGTTAGCCATTGTATCATGTCTTTTACAATGCCTCCAAGCCGTTTATGTTATGGACTTTAATATTGACGGTGGATATTAAAAGGAACACCCACAGATTGAAATTTCAACCTTTTGATTAGTCAAAGGTTAAAGAGATTAATCAAATGGTTGAAATGCTCTACCAACTTTTATATTTAGGATTTCCTCTATCCAAGATGTGGCCCATCATATGATCGGCTTGGATCATTGAAATATGGGTCAACACTCAAAGTCTTAAGTCCGGACGTATCCTATAGCAATACGTCAGTATTCCACCAAACCTTATTACGGAATTGTTTTTTATTGCGTTTTGACTGAAAATTCAACGAAAGCAAAGTGCACCCGCACTCGTGAAAAACATACGCTTATATCACACGTGGGAACGAGGCAAACGTGTTCATGATGGGAGATGCTCGTCGGTCAACTCAATATATGTAAATACCATGGTTCAAAAAATGGGCCAGAATGGTATGTTATTTTTCAATAAATTTAGAAAAGGGTGGTGATTTGTTACACGTGGCACTGCGTAAATCAATCTAGACCATCCAAATATTGGGTCATGGAGCATATCTCTACTAAATGGTTTAGATGAATGGATAAGATTAAATTGGTAAGTTGTCCAAATTCAAAATGAAAAAGATAAGGACTGTTAGTATCATTTTCTCAGTGAAATTTCAGGTTATGCTCCATTGGTAATCGAATAAGCGAACTGACCAGTCCTAAGTGCCGTACATCCATGCCACGTGTACGGTTGAGTAGTGTCCATTCATGAGTGCGTTTAGCATTTTCTGACATTTTGACCCGATTAATTGATGGGCAAACGTGTATGTTTCAATTCAATAGGAAATTGTGCACGTGAAGGGTTATGGTCGAGTTATCCAAGTCGTTGATTTGATGGTTCTGGTTTTGATGGGGACTAAGAAGAACCTGAGATTATGATATCAATGTTGAACATTACACATTCATGGTGGGGCCCAACAGATCAATGGTCTTGATCACATTAATGTTCTTGAGCTACTATAGATAGTGGGCATGTGTTTTTATTGCGGGGAAAACCTAACTCTTACCAGAAATGCCACGAATCATTGAAAGAGTATCTTAAAACCTAAGTGGATTAAAATGAAAGTGGATTGGCTGGTGTATCACACATGAGCCATGTAGCTGGTGTAAGTGTCACGCCAAGATGCACTTGATCAAAGTTACATGGCTCCCATGATGATGTATTTATTATATCCAGATTGTTTATCTATTTTTCGAGATCATTTTATAGCATAAGACAAAAAATGAATCATATCCAAACCTCAAATGGACCACACCAAAAATAGCAACGAAGATAATGATTTTTACCGTTTAAAGATCCTTAGGAGCCACCATAATGTTTATTTTCCATCCCATCTATTAATAAGGTCACAAATACAATGAATGGAGAGGAAAAAGAAATTTTATATTGATTTGAAACTTTTGTGACCCTCAAAAGGATTTCAAGGGTAGAAGTTTAATCCCCCATTGCTTTTTGCAGTGTGATCCACTTGATCTTTAGATCGGTCTTATTTTTCAGCTCAAACCTTAATAAGAGCTTGCCAAATGGATGGACGGTTTGGATATAACAAATACCTCATGATAGACTCACAAAACTTGCTAACATCAATACACCAACTAAATAACTGGTGTGTGGTACACCAGCCAATTTGCTTCGGATTAAAATAGTAGGATGAGCTTGATGGACTCCTTAAGTTGATAAGGTACCAATAGTAATACGTACCTTGGGTCAAACTCGACCTAACATGCTTAAGGGGTACGGTTCAGTAAGAAGACTCACCTCTTAAGCCCAATAAATTAACCTAAGAAACATAAAAAACTCATCGCATTGACTAAAGTGAGATCTTCGTTAAAATAAGAACTCTCCAGCGAATTCAAAGTATCCTACCTAAGATACACAAGTTTATACGTACACTCACTATTATTGGAAAAAAGTAACCACGAAAAACTCTGCCCAGGTCCCACATCTATTTTTAAGCTGCACCCTGACTTAGCCGTCGAATGGTACCTGACACAACCGACAACCCCGCTGTCCGTACGTACCATGGATACAGGTATATTTAGCAGCCGTCCATCCATATTCAAGCATACACTTGCCTAAGATCTAAACCGTTCATCAACCAGCTCTAAAACTTTAGATTATCAATGAATATCTAACTATTCACTACTCATAAATGCGTCCAAAAAAGGACAGATAATGAAGACCTAACTATTCACTACTCATAAATGCATCCAAAGAAAGGACGGCTACATAAGCTTGATAACAATGTGAAGTTGAACGTACAGATCTGGCCACTGTACTTTTGCCTGAGCTAAGGGTCAAGGCACATGCATGATACCCCACCTGAAGAATGACTTGATCTCAGCCATTATATCATAGGGAAGGTCTTTGTCCGAAAGGTAGTGGAGCCCATGGTTCATTAATCCAGACCATTGGTCGTACCAGGTCAGGTGCAGTACAAAGAGAAGATCCACTGCTACTGATGTACATTCGGTGTATATGTATAAAATCCAGACCTTTCATCTATTGCGCCCTAACATGGATAGAATTTACTGCAAGAAAAAAAAAGACATAAGGTGATCTTAGTCATTGATTGGTGAGATCAAGGGCTAAAATGAGGTTAATAAAAAATTTCCACCGGCATATGGCCTATATCCTTTAAGATATGACTGATGAACAGTCCAGATCTTGCATATCAGATTTTGGGTCACTTCAGTAGACCTTGTGTGCATGAATGGTCTAAAGATGCTAGAGCGTGAATTGTTAATTCAACAATCGAGCCGTGAGTTAGTTTCCCGCCGATTTTCATGCGCAGCCACAAAATTTCCACCGACAAGATGGACTTACAAAGAATTTCAACGACTCAGAAGAACTTTGATATCAAATCAATAGAATTCAAAAATGAAGGCAGACTGCATCAGCTGGGCGCTGGACACGTACCCCTTCCAGCGTCAAGGGGGCATGTTATAATTAGATGTGGATTGGGTAATAGGATAGGAGCTTTGAAGGGCCACAGTTATGTATGGGTCTATCCACACCGTCTATCATTTTTCCATATCATTTTATAGTACAAACACAAAAAATTGAGTAATGAAAGGCTCAAGTGGACCACACACAGTTGAAAACTTTTTGGGCCATCGAAGTTTTGGATCAAGATGATATTTTTGTTTTCCCTTCATCCAGGTCCAGGAGATCTCATGAACATGTTGGATGCAATTAACCATCATGGTGGGCCCTGGTAAAGTTTCAACCGTGGTTGTCATTGTTATCACTGCTCTTCCTGTGGTGTGGACCGTGTGGTTCAGCTGATCTTTGGATTTGCTTCATTTGTGGGCTTACATATTAAAATAATACCGCAAAATGTATGGACCATGTGGTTCAGTTGACCCTTGGATATGAGAGCGAGAGCCCCCATTATAAGGTAGGCGGATTGGCTGGTGTACCACACACTAGCTATATATCTGCGAAGACGAGCACCGGCGCTCCTCCAGTTAGAGGTGTACACCAACCGAGCTAGCTCGGTTAGCTCGCTCAACTCGGCCCAAAAAAGCTCGACTCGGCCAAACTTGAAACTGAGTTCAATCCGAGTCGCGCCGTTTTTTATGACTCGAAAATGAGTTCGACCCGATCTCGAGCTGACCCCAGCTTGACTCAACTCGGATCGAAACTCGGCTCGACTCGGTCGAGTGGTGTGTGTGTGTGTGTGTGTGTGTGTGTGTGTGTGTGTGTGTATTTAAAACCCTAACCATCCCTTTCCCCTTTTGAGAAATTGCCTGACCCCAGCAAACCCGACCCCACCCAAACCCTCTCCCTTGCTCCCTCTCTCCCTGCCCGACCCGAGCGAAACTCTCTCTCTCTCTCTCTCTCTCTCTCTCTCTCTCTCTCTCATCCAACCAGTGGGCAGCGACGTCATATCCCATCTTCATGGGCCCAAATGTAGATGGAGCATGTCCTCTTGGTTGCAATGCGCCAACTAGTCCCCAACCTAGAGGAAGGATAGCTGTGGCAAGAAAGGCATGTAAATTAGGCAAATACTCTTTCTTTTCTTTTTTTTCTTCTTGTTTTTTATGTTACATAGAAGGTGTTTGATAAAATAGTTGTAAAACCATTGTTTCTGTTTCACAAACAGATGGATTTTGAAGTTTCTGTTTGACAAACAGATGGATTTTGAAGTTGTAGTCCAGGTATTTGTGAAAATGTCTCAATGACGAACGTAGCTCGAACTCAGCCCGAGCTGGCCCGAGCTATTGACCGAACTGAGTCGAGCTGGCCAGTTAGGCTCGAGGACCGAGTCGAGCCGAGTTCGAGTTGAGGTCAGCCAGTGACCGAGCCGAGTCGAGCTGAGGCCAACTCGACTCGTGTACACCTCTACCTCTAGCTCCAAGTTGTACTAATGGTTCAAAGGAGATCAAGGTTACATGAGCCCCACAATGATTTATATATCATATCTACACCGTTCATCTATTTTTAGAGATCATTTTAGAGCATTATCCAAAAACTAAATCATATCCAAAGATCATCTGAACCACACCACAAATAGCAACAAAGATAATGATTTTCATTGTTAAACAATTCGTAGGGATCACCATGACATTTATTTTCCATCGAATCAGTTCGTAAGGTCAAAATGGCCTGAATGGAGAGGAAAAACAAATTTCATATTGATCCAAAACTTCTACTAACTCCAAAAAGGGTTTCAATGGTAGACGTTCAACCCCCCACTGCTTTTTGCAGTGTGGTCTACTTGATAGTCATATCTATCTTATTTTTCATTTCAAGCCTTAAAACGACTCGCCAAATGAATGTACTGTTTGGATACAACACATATCCCATGATCAAACCCATAGAACTTGCTGACGTGTATAAAGGTACACCAGCCAATCTGCCTCTCCCATTAGTTCCTAGTTAAGACGGCAAGTTGGTACCCAATCCGCATCCATCATAAATTCCCGGCAAAAAATGATCATTTTACCCCACCCCACTTTTTGTTTTCTAATTGCAGTCACATTCTCTACATCAGGCACTTTTTCTTGGCTCCTCCAACGTGGCTCAATTTTAGTAACAATCAATGTGAATAGTCCACCTTAATATGGAAGGTTTGGAGGCCTGTAAATGGAGGTAAAAGAGAAAATAATTTAGGGATAAATGAATTGAGAGTAAATGGCTCATTCGGCTATATTTGGATGAGAGTAAATGAAATGCATTTAAAATTTAAATATTTTGTTTAGATATATGTAAATGAAAAGAATTGAAATGCTTTGGAACTTTTCAATACATTCACAAACATGAACATATGTAATATATCAAATTAGTTTTAATATCTAAAATTAGCGTATACATGTGATATTTAACATAATGATTGTAATCAGCCTATTGAAATATATACTTTTACAAAAAATAAGAGAATTTTAAGCACAAGCAATTTGTTAATATTTTTTAATCGTCCATTTAGATAACTAATAGTTAAATGGTTTTGATCATTCTATTGGTGTGATTTTGGTGATATAGCTAATAATATTTAGATTGTTTCAGAGTATCATTAATGTGTCACATGTATGGTAGACAAATGTGTAGTGGCACCTTTATCTACTTGTGTGACTCTCTAAGGAAGCTCAAAAAAGCATTTCACCCTTATTTACTTTCAATTCCTTGGAGAGGGGATTTCATTTAGGGCCTATTTATTTTGCTGTAAATGGTGAGAATTAAATGTAAGAATGTGTAACTGTATAATTATTGTAGATGAAAAGTATCATGTAGTGGCCATAATTACAAGCAACTTTCAGTTTGGTATTTACAGTCATGGCAGGGGATATCTTCGTGATTTCCATCGAAAATTCAAGAGAAATCCCATTCGGTTCTAAGGTTAAGACGTGACATTTTTGCCGCCTTCGTAGTCCTAATGTGCATCTAAATTGGTACTCCCCACACTCTTTGGGCCCCACCATAATGTATGCATTTCATCCATGTTGTCCATGCATTTTTCAAGATTATTTTATGATGTGAGACTAAAATTGAGTTAAATCCAAATCTCAAGTCGACTACTTCACATGAAACAACGTTGATTGGACATTCACCATTAGAAACTTCTTGGAGGCCACAAACATTTTCTTATAGTGTGGTCCACATGAGATTTAGATGTGCCTTATTTTTTGGGAGTAAGCCCTAAAATGATATGGAAAAATGAACATCCAATGTGGATAAAATGCATACATCATGGTGGGACCCTAGGAGCACGGACCACTAGATCTATGAAGTATCATACCATGGAAAGTATTTGCATTTCCCTCCTTCAACTAGAAATGAAACTAGAAATCAATTGATCATTCACTTTTGAAATCAAACAGAGAAAATAATAGGGGTAAAATAGAGAAAATTCATACCATTTACAATGGTAAGTAATGATTATTTAGTTGCATACTTTTACAGATAGTAAATTGGAAATAAACCGACTCTTACATGCTCATTTACTCTCATATCATTTTATTTCTATACATTTACTCTCATCCAAATGCATCTCAAATATCATTTACCTCAATTTATTGCAAATTCTCCTGATTTACCTCCATTTACTCCTATTTAAATGGCCCCTGTATGAAAACACATTGATCATATTAATATGTGAGTGGATTAGGTGTGGCCCTAACCATTGGGCCCACCTTGATGTGTGTAGTATATCCATGCTATCCATTCGTTTTTTGAGATCATTTTACGGCATGAGACAAAAAAAATGAAGTAGATCCAAATCTTAGAGGGACCATGCTATAGGAAATAGTGGTTATTGACCATTAAAAACTTCTTGTGAGTCATAAATTAATGGATCAAGCTGATATCTATTTTTCCCTTCATCTAGGTCTTAATGACCTTATCAAAAGGTTATATGGCAAATAAACATTACACTGAGCCTAAAAAAGTTTTAATAGCAAGCGTTCAATCACCGTTGTTTCCTAGTGTGGTCCATCCAATACATTTATCTTCTTTGTTGTTCGCCTCATGCCTTGAAATGATCTGGCAAAACGGATAGACAACATGAATATACTAAACATACATCAAGGTGGGCCCATGTCCAGGGCCACATCTAATTCGCTCCAATTCCTATAGTCATCGCATTGATGGCTTGGAAAATCAGACGTTATGAAATGAGAGACTAATATTTGCAGTAGGTTTGATATTCCACGTGCATTTGGGAGCTATAAACAACCACACACAGGCACATCCACACACGGGCACATATTTCACAATCTGACATGCGTATGAGATGTTGGCTTTCCATCACATGCGCTACACTTTAAGCAGAAGATTTAAATGCATGTTTGGATAGAAATTGCATCCCAATTGTCGTAAAAATGGGATGATTAAAATTATATTATTGAACTCTTAGAAAGGATGGTAATTTGACCAACAATTTCTATACATGGATATGTGTGGTAAAATTATAATAATAATACTTTCACATTATTGAAATGTCTAATCAATAAGAAAAATACACTAATTCAAATATTTGGATAGGAGATTTCCACTATAGTGATTATAAATTCCTTTTTAAATTTCTTATTACCATTGCATTTGATTGTCGAATCACATAAATAAACATTGTAAAAAAAAGAAAAGTAATTAATGACAATACTTTTATATTACAATGCTAATGTAATTTGCAACACATTTCATTTTTCATGTATTTTTGTCCATGTGTAGAAAGTGTAGTTCTCAACTAGTCAAATTAGCAAGGATTACTAGTTTCCATGGTAAGGTAGGAAAAAAAAAGTTGCAATGAGTACAATTCCTTTACCATATAACATTTGTATTTGACTACTGATTTTTTATGTTGAGTTTGTTGACAGTAGAATTATAATGGTGACATTTTTTTTCATTAACATCGAATCATTATATCCATATATTATGTCATTGTTTATATTCAAGATCTTTGTTAATAATACTATAAGAAGTGTATAGATTATAAATTTCTTTACCAATCTCATAAATGCATGTATATTTGGCTTACAGTTCCCTTATTTGATTTGTTGATAGTAAAAATTTAACGAGGGTACTTTTCCATTTGGGGCTGTTTGTATTTCCAATCATACCGATAAGTGGCTACTAACAAGTAATGTATGTTAGTGTAATTTACTTGTAATGATGATGAGCTCATGCTGTTTGTTTTATCCATGAATTATTATAAGGTAATTTTTTTAATAAAAAGTTACAATGATTATAATTTTCTTTCTTTTTACTGCGTTAGGCAATTTACTATTCATTTTATGCAGTAATTATTGTATTAACAAGCATCATTCAAAGTTAATGATAGCTAATTTACTTATAATTACAAAGGAAATTGGAAAAATAAGTGGCCCTTGCACTACTGAGTAACCAACCAAACAAACAAACAAATAGGCTTCGCAGCATGACAAGTGGCACAAATTTAATGGACCGTTCAGATTGATGGATGGTCGTTTCCTATCCAACCCAGCACATCGTATCAAAATATCCAAAAAGTCAGGTCTGGTTCGGTGTATTGAAAATCAAAGTTAAAAATTAAAAATAAAGAAAGTATTGGTAGCAATGATAGAGGATGCTGCTGCAGAGATAAAATACACTTAGTCCGCGGATTACTGAAGGGAAATCATAGTCTTTGATCTGAAAGGTGTGGATTGGAGTAAGACCCACTTCAGAAAGGTAGGCCCCACCATGGATAAGCTATGGCCAGGCCTATCCAATGATCTTAACAATGTAACTAGTCGGTCCATTGGATGATCTCACCTTCCATAGATCCAACGCATAGGATCGTTTCAAGAATTCATACTTTTACCAAGACCTATCCGTGGTGGGGTCCACCTGATGAACGTTTCCAACCATCCACATCGATGTCCGACTAACCGACTGCGAATTCTTGGGCTTTTTTGCTGTTTGTAGTCCGCGGAGTACGTGAATAGCAGAGAAACAAAAGGGAAGAAGATAACGCATCTTACCGAAGACCTCATCAGACGCAACCAACCGTCCACGTCTCTAGTCGTGACGACTTCTACGACTAACCAATGGAAAATACCCACGTGTTGCGGTGTCAGGAGACCTACTGCCACGCTGGCATTTACACCGTCCACTCTCCACTATATGCGACCTGCCCTGAAGTTGCCTACCGGAATTGGGGAGTTATACCATCCGACTGCGCCCTCCGCCACGTTTCTCTTCCACACGTGTGAGTCCACTCGTGGGACCCACACGCACTAGCACGCTACTCTCTTCCGCCTCTTTATAAACCCTCCCTCCTCCCTTCTTCAGTCTCAGCCGTAGTCTCTCTCTCTCTCTCTCTCTCTCTCTCTCTCTCATGTCTTTCCAAATTTAGTAGTTTTCTGCATTTTTGCTATAGAAGCCACTAAGTTTTGATAGATTCATCCAAAAAACACGACTTTTGTGTAGTTGTTTCACTACAACCACAAAATATTTATACGAAGTTCACCATTTCACTAACTCAATACCAACATCACTTACATCACTACCGTTGAATTGAGTGGGCCATTTGCAATCCATCACAGGCAGATGGGGAACGTTGATCTCGTCTACCCCACCGCACCGACGGTGGAGTGTGCACACCGTGTTGCAATCCCTCCATCCCAACCCTTTTTCAGCTCCCTCAAATCCTCCCTCAAAGAGACTTTCTTCCCAGATGATCCCCTCCGTCAATTCAAGAACCAGCCAGTTTCAAGGAGGCTGGTACTCGGCCTCCAGTACTTCATGCCCATCCTTGAGTGGGCCCCACGCTACACTTTCGACTTCTTCAAGTCGGATCTTGTCTCCGGCATCACAATTGCCAGTCTTGCTATACCTCAAGGCATCAGCTACGCCAAGCTAGCCAATCTCCCGCCCATCCTTGGTTTATGTAAGTGGGTGGTATTTTATTTTATTTTGTAGAAATGAAGTGGGTCTTTGGTGGATTGTAACGGTCTCTGGTTTTGATTTCGATCTTTCATGAATTGGCAATGTAGATTCGAGCTTCGTACCTCCTTTGGTTTATGCAATGATGGGGAGTTCAAGAGATTTGGCGGTGGGGACTGTTGCAGTTGCATCGCTTCTTATGGCGTCGATGCTGGGGAAAGAGGTGTCGGCGATTGAAAACCCGAAGCTGTATATGCACCTTGCTTTCACTGCTACTTTCTTTGCTGGGGTGTTTCAAGCTGCTTTGGGTTTCTTGAGGTTAGTATTATAAGATCATGAAAGCAATAAAAATGAAAGAAAGGAAAAAAAAAAAGAATAAAATTGGAGGTGGATCTTTTCTTTTTGTTGATTTTTGGAAGAAGAAGTAGAAGAGAAGAAGAAAATGATGATGATGATAGTGATGAAATGAGAGAGAGAGAGAGAGAGAGAGAGAGAGAGAGAGAGAGAGAGATGATTTTTGAAATTTCTACTATCCAATTCAAAATTACACACATACCAAAAAAAAAAGGGTGCTATTTTTATTAATTTTCTTGCTTTTTTAAAACCCGATTATCAAAATTCATCAACTTGAAAATTTTAGTTTAAAAAGTGCTTTATTTATTTATTTTATTTATTTTTCGTGGGTAATGAAATGTTTGAAAGTTTGGTTATTATCATGGGGTGCATTTGTATGTAATATTTTAATAAACATTTTCTAATGTGTGTTTAAACAGGCTTGGATTTATAGTAGATTTCCTTTCACATGCAACCATAGTGGGTTTCATGGCTGGAGCTGCTACGGTTGTTTGTCTACAACAGCTCAAAGGGATCCTTGGCCTCCAACATTTCACTACTGGAACTGACCTGGTCTCTGTCATGCGTTCCGTCTTCACCCAAACACATCAGGTAATTTTTTTTTTTTTTTTTTTTAAATATTCAAAACCCAAAAATGCCATCACCCCTTCTCAAGAAAATCTGACCCAAAAATAAAAAATAAAAAATTGTCTTGTGTTATTTCATCGATGATCAGAGGCTTTTCAGATGAAATTTTGTGGGGCCACCTTGCTTTCTCTCACTTCCCATTCTGAGAGAGAGAAAAAAAAAATTCTCCCTTTTCGACTTCTCAAGAGATACATCACAACCTGTACTACAAAAATTGATTGATAAAAAAAATGATTTTACTTTTCAAATAATTCCCTCAATTGATTTTTCTTTGAAAATTTATAAACAATGGGGTCATGTTTCAGTGATCCAAACCATTTCTGAGTGAACTCACCATGAATATTGGTTTCCCAATATATTGGATCACCTAACTCCTTTCCTGACCGTTGTTTAGTGAGTCCTTAATGGAAAGTTTAGGATATTCCTATCTTAAAGATTTTTGAGCCAGCTAAGATCTGCTATGTATTTTATCATATCAACGGTTTGGATCGCCAAACATAGCCCAAGATCATCAGGACTAATGTTTTAACAAGGTTTACATTTTGGGTATCTTTCAAATAAAAAATGGAAAAGGGAGAGCCTTTTCCTTGATAGAGGATCTTCCTTTAAGTAATCATGTTTGTTTAAGTGGTAACATGAAAAACGTTTTTTGGGGTTAATGATAATGATTTGATTATTTCGAAATCTTCGTTTTTTTTTTCTTTTTAATTATTAGAACTAATAGTTTTTGGTGGATGTTGCAGTGGAAATGGGAAAGTGTTGTATTGGGCTGTTGCTTCCTCTTCTATCTCCTCCTCACCCGCTACTTGGTAAGTTCATCCACACCATACACGTGGCAAACACTCATAGCTTTTTTATATGGTGGGCTACCACCTGGATGACCGGTGGATAAATAATTAAAAAAAAGAAAAAAAAATGTGATTTGGCTACTCTAACCATCAAGTTACTGGTCACCTTTTTTAGGCCACTGATCGAGTGGTTTCCACCATTCAATTCCATTCTATTTTTGGGACATGGCCCATCCAACTGGCACCCCACTAAATCAATGTCTCTGATGACGACAGTGATAATTTCAGCATGTACAGTTGAGATGTTTCGGCGGGTTCTTTTTATTATTTTTCCTCAAAAAGAAAACTGTATTATATTACAAATAGAGGTTGGCTAGTTGCAAGTGCCACAGCCACACAAGCTAACCCAGCATGCCTGTAAGAAATCTGAACCATTCATCAGATGAGAAAATCAGATGGTCAACAATCAAGTAGGCCAGACACTTAGAAAAATAAAGGAAGGACCGATCATAACCGTTCATTTGTGTTGTTCATATGCGGCCCACCTAATGATTTACCTGTCCACTCTTTTGATCAATCAAATCATCAAAGCCACTTTGGTCCCACCTGATAAACGGCACGGATGAACTACACATATGCCAGATTCAAACAAGGTAGACTCCCATGTGGTGCTGGCAAACCTCTACAAATAATAAAAATATATAAACCCATTTTTTATTGAAAAAAAAACAAGAAACCTGACTTGGGTTGCCACCTTTTTCTGCAACGGAAATAAATTTCTGTCGGGATTTAGGATTTTGGTGTAAGATAATACAATGGAAGGGCTGTTTTTTCTTGTCATCTAGTCTCATGCTTTCACCAGCAGCTGCAGCTGAAAAAAACAGTACTCCAAGTGGCTTTTCTAAATAAATAGACTGATGGCTCGCATGGTTTTTTTTTTTTTGGCTCATACTGAATAAAATGGTTTTTTGGAAACCTGGTTTTTACCACTTTCCTATCTGTTGCAGTTGAAACATGACAGCAAAACACATTCTTCATTCTTCTAACGTAATAATACACTGATTTGATTTGATTTGATTGATTTATTTATTTTTTCTGGCTTTCTTCCAAGAACGACATGTTTTCTTTTTCTCATGGCATGAATTTTTCAGTGTTAGGTGGAATTTCATGCACCTGGGTTTTGAATTTTACCTTACTTTTTTATATCCTGACATTATTCCATGCAAATTCCTCAGTGGATTGAGGTGGGACCACCTACCATCAGGACCATTAGATGCCAAGGTCCCATGTATATTTCTTATGGGTCAAAAATCACATTGATTGGATGATCGAAGCCATCTGATTAAGGTCCTGCAAAATGAACGGTGGGAACATGTTTGCTCTCGCTGTTCATTTGCATGCCTTTAATTTGATGGTCCTGATCATCAATTCAAGTTGATTTTGGACCACAACCAATCATCAGTGGATCCATCTTATCCAACGGTCAGTAGCTACCATGATGGGCCTACCTTGGGACTACAAAGGAATTCGCAGCCATTCGTACCGGATCATTATAGATGGCAGAATACTACGTTGTTATGTTAAAAATGCTAAACCCACTCGCGCGAAGAGAAACTAAACAAGCTATTGGCCACATATGTGCTGACGTGGCACATGTTTGCGATTCTACACATGTGGCCCACCTGATGAGCGAACCAGCCTGATTTTTAGGCCACCATGAACATGTAGTACATAAATAAATTTCAACGGTTTGATCCTAATAATGTATTTTTGTATGTTTGTAAATACGTGCAGAGCAAAAGACGACCCAAGTTCTTTTGGATTTCAGCAGCGGCACCTCTCACATCAGTTATTTTAGGTAGCCTTCTTGTCTACCTCACCCATGCCGAGAAGCACGGCGTTCAAGTGGTTAGTAGTCATTTCTCTTTCCTTGGAGTTTGGACAATTCAATATTGATGGGCCACCAACCAATATCACCCATTGGATGCTTCTAATTATTCAATACAATTTCATAGGTTATTTAATAGTCACATTTTTGAGCTATAGCTTACCTGAAAGATGCGACTTGAATCTCATCCGGTTTACAGGGTTCCTGTAAACCTAAGTTTTGTGGGCCCATCATAAAACGATTATTTCATCATCTTAATTCTACACAACGAAAATATGAAATGGATTATTTAAAACTTAGATAAATTACATCACAAGAAATAGTGAAAATTGAGCATCTACCATTCAAACCTTCTCCCAAGCAACATAAACTTGTATCATGATAATAATTTTGTTTTTGCTTCACGGTGCTAAGAATCACCATGTGTATGAGTTAGATCACACATGGCGGGCCATCGTACTTGAAATTTGGATTACATCACCTTAAACAAGTTCATGTCCTAAAATGAGATAGCAAAATGGATGGATATCATGAATTCATGATAACCTTGAGTTTTAAAGTGCCCATCATGTCATTTATGTTACATCCACTCTGTCCCACTTAAGGCATGTTGGGTAATTGTGAAAGCATACAAAGATAAATCAAGCAAATACTTCAATTACATAACTAAGCTCAAACTCAAACAAATTGAATTTTATATGAAAAAATCCATGCGAAAAAAAATTCGACAAATTCTGTTATTTACATATTTAAAGGATGACTCAAATATTAAATGGCCCACCTGAATTGGACTACCTATTGAATGGACCACAACACCAAACAATGGGCCATCCAAGGGACAATTCATATAGATTGAGAAATGCACCTAAATTTAGGCAGCTTATTGCCTTCTTATCTAGGTCAATTTTAGAGAATTGAAATCAACACCCACCCACCAAGACTAATTTCCATGCACCTTTTTTTCCCTCTTGGGAAGTGAAATTGTATATTTATGTACTGGTTCCAATTCCTAAAATGAAAAATGGGGTGTAGGAAAATCAAAACGTGGGGGTGTGAATGTCATCTCATTTTTCCTTCAATTGATTGGTTTATATTCTTTTGCAGATTGGACACTTGAAGAAAGGCTTAAATCCCCCATCTTTGACGGATTTGAACTTTTCATCCCCATACCTTTCCATAGCCCTTAAAACCGGCATCATCACTGGCGTCATTGCTCTTGCTGTAAGTGGGTTCTTCCCTTCCATTTGCTATCATGCGCTAGTGGGGCACAGCAATCCCCTTAAAATAAATAAATAAATAAAAGCATATAAAGAAAAGAAACATTAGAGTATATTTGCAAATCTTTTTGGTGTTATTAGTATCTTTTCACGTGGGTAATGGGCGTGAATCTTTTCAACCCAAAAACTAATACATGTGTGGCCCACCTTGCAATATCATTCATGTACCCACTTTGATTGATCATGACCATTAGACTCGGGCTCCATGGGACATCGACTGTTGTTTGGAATTCTCCATTACTATTGGATGGTTGGGATCATCTGATAGGGGAGACATTAGAACATGGGTGGTCCCATTTTGTTACTAACCAAAAGATGGGCCCCATCTGTACCATGGAGTGTCATACTATATACCTTTGTTTGTTATCAGTCCATTCTATCTTTCTTGCGTGATAGCGAATGTAGTGATTTAATGAAGAAGCTGGAGGTAGGAATACATATGTGGCCTCTAGGTGACTGATAGGTGATAGTTGCCCCCTTTCTTTTCTTTCTAGAAAAAATTTCGTACCACACACGGCATTATAAAGCTTACACGTGGTACATAAGTAATTTAAGCTAAGATGCTAGAATACAAGACTTCCCTGTAACTCTGACGTAATCTAATAAAGACATTTTGTACGCCGGCATTAGAAATATTAGTTTTGATTCATATAACTTAGGTTACAAGCAATTCGTATACGTTGAGTTAAACCATCCAAACTAAGGTCAATCATCTATCATAATTACAATGGTTTGATTTCTTACTTGGATAATTAGGGGAAGTTTGAGATGATAAGTAGTTGATGGTCTGAATTCAATAAACAAATGTCTATCTATCAGAGCTTAGAATTGACTATTTAATCTGATTTTGGAGGTGATGAACCATCCATATAGACCTGGGAATTTGGACGGTTTAATTTAATTTATTTTTTATATTTTTTATTTACCGTGGTCCACTTTGATTCAGGAGGGGTTTTTGTTTTCCTATATGTATGGTATTTTTGTGACTAAGTCTGGTCTTTGGTTGTTGTCACAGGAAGGAATAGCTGTGGGAAGAAGTTTTGCAATGTTCAAAAACTACCACATTGATGGGAATAAAGAAATGATTGCTTTTGGGATGATGAACATTGCTGGCTCCTGCACTTCATGTTACTTGACCACAGGTCTGTTTTTCTTACCCACACAAACTGTCTCTTAGACTACAAAATGACCAAAGTACCCTTCTACTGAATGTCTCTGTGGGTCATTTGGGCTTGGGTTCTATTTTAGGGCCAACAATAGTATCAAGCTGTTAAGCATGATTTTTGGGCTGAAGATACAAATGGGCTGGACTTGGATTGACCTTGGTCCATCCCGAGCCCTTGATCATCGTAAGTGGTAGGCGTAGAATGGGCCCATTGGCCTAAAGATCTGACCCAATCATTGCAAGATTGTGGACCCAGATGGCCCGCTGCTAGGCCTGTTTCTTTCTGAGTTCTCCCAATCTTGGTCATTGAGATGGTTGGTCCTAGATTTTTACTTTTCATTTTATTTTTATTTTTATTTTTTATTTTTTCACTTTTCATATATTATTTGACCATACTGACAAAGATGAGCAAATTGGAATTTTAGGGCCATTTTCGCGATCTGCGGTGAACTACAATGCCGGATGCAAGACGGCGGTTTCCAACATGGTGATGGCGATGGCTGTGATGATAACACTGTTGTTCCTCACACCTTTGTTCCATTACACTCCCTTAGTGGTGCTCTCCTCCATCATCATCTCTGCCATGCTCGGCCTTATCGATTACGAGGCTGCATTGCATCTTTGGCAAGTTGATAAAATCGACTTCTGCGTCTGCATGGGCGCGTATCTTGGTGTCGTCTTCGGCAGTGTCGAGATAGGCCTAGTCATCGCGGTATGTGATCTAGTCCAACAACAACCTAAGTTTCAAGATGTAGTCCTTTGAATAACACTACCAGTTGATGTAGCACTGAGTCACACAAACGAGTCAATCACTGCCAAAGCTTGACTCGGATCAAGACTCAGTTCTGAGTTAAAATGGTGACTTGGGTTTCTCAAGACATACCTAAAAATACCAAATTGAGAGCATTTATATCACAATAACCTTTCAAAACTCGTGACTGAGTTCCGAGTTGACTCAGTTGGTAGCCCTCACCGAGTTACTTATCACCTTAACCACTAGCCCAAATTGCTCAACCCTTGTGTGTACGTTGATATTGATTCAGGTTGCAATATCCATTCTTCGAGTCCTTTTGTTCGTCGCAAGGCCGAGGACTTCTGTTCTTGGCAACATCCCCAACTCCATGATCTACAGAAATGTCGATCAGTACCCAGACGCTAATAGCATTCCTGGGATTCTCATCCTGCAAATCGATGCTCCGATCTACTTTGCCAACTCTGGCTACTTGAGAGAAAGGTACATGATCCAATAATCATGATATATATAACTAAAGGCCTCCTTGTTCTTTCATAGTTCTAAAACTGGTGACTCAGCTCAAAGTATGCCGAGTCAACTCGACTCAACAAGATTTCGAGCCGAGTCACCAGGGAATTGGGTCACAAGGGTGACTTGGCCTGAATTACTGTGCTAGCATATTCATTTTTTTAAAAAACTTTTCGGGTTCAGAATCTCGAGGTGGATCGACGATGAGGAAGACAGGCTTAAACAATCAGGAGAGAGCAGCTTACAGTATATCATCTTAGATTTTAGCGGTTAGTAATTACATAAACATAGCAACCAGATGATTTTATATTGTCTATGTCAAAACTCATGATCGTCTTCACATGTAAGGATGGTTGGACAGTTAAACCTTTTCTCGTCTTGGGTCCCAGGTAGGACAAGGGAATAAATTTTTGCCATGATTATGGTTACTGAAAGGAAAATTTTCAGTGGCTGACATTCAACTCATTTTCAAGACCATTGTCGGATATTTGTCCATCCGCTCGAACCTTCTCTCAATGTGGGACCCATGAGCTGACACATGCTGGTGATCCTGAGTCGCGACATAAGAAAAACAATCTCCACAATCTTCTTTTTATTTTCCTTCTTGTTCTAACTCTCACATGTGGCATTTTGGACAACAGCTGTCGGCAGCATTGACACGAGTGGCATTAGCATGCTTGAGGAGGTCAAGAAGATCGTTGATAGAAGGGGGCTTAAGGTACTTATCACCCTAAGTGATTTCCTTAATTAATATTCTTTTCATTGGCTATTCTTTTTTATGATGTGGCCCACTTAATAATTAAATCGATTCATTTTTTAGAGGATTTTATTTTCATGATAGTATAATCTTGTTGGACGGATTAGATGTCATACACATTTTCTTAAATCATTTATTAAAGCTGACTCTTACATGCATGCATTTTCGTTCTTTGATTTTTCAGCTCGTATTGGCCAACCCAGGAAGTGTGGTCATGAAGAAGCTCGACCGTTCCAAGTTCATTGACCTCATTGGCCAGGAGTGGATCTATCTGACCGTTGGCGAGGCGGTTGGCGCATGCAATTTCATGCTTCACACGTGCAAACCTGGAGCCACAAACGTGGACGTAGATGCACACGCACGTGAGAACATTGTCTGAAGGAGTAGCTTAATGCTCCACACGTGCAAGCAGGATGGTTCGATGGATGCACGTGACAACATTGCATCAGAGTACATAGTAAAAGGTCTACAAACTACAGATGTAAATCGAGCCTGAGTTTTCCACGATCGAGTTGTTGGCACGTGTCTCCAGCCAATGTAAGAGAGCCACGTGTCCCGACCGAATGGAAGGCAAATAAGCCCGAATGCAGCCTCCTTTTAAAAAGGTAGAAAATGGAGGCTTTTCATATAATCTTTGTAATCTAGAGAGAGCATATATAGATGGAAAGTTGGAAAATAACCCTTCATTTTATGGTGGCCTTTTGTGGGGTCCACTCGTTTCATGATTGCAGTCCATTCATTTGGTGTGTTTGATGGGACGTACGCTTTTTATGTTTGTGGTCCACCAACATGTGGTGGAAGTACTGCCAACAGTGACGTCTTGGGCACGTGTGGGCCACCACTCACATGGGTCGGTGAAATAATCCAAGATTTTAAAAAATAAAAATAAAAATTCCAAGGACAGTTTGATTCGATTCTAAGCGTTTGGCGAGTGGAATCCATTTGGAAATGGCCAAAACTAGCAATATCACGTCTTTTCCAATGTTTCAAGGACCAACTAAAGTCTGGTAGATTTTGAAGTATGCCCATCATAGATCAAGCTCTTGCACTTAAATAAAGGGATCATCTCATTAATTTAATATTTACATTTTGATACTTATTTAAATTAACTTTTTATTAAGTTACCTTATTAATTAAATTAATTGTCATAGCAATATTTTTCTCTAAATTCTACCAAATTCCTCTCCATATATCAATCATAGGCTTTTATTTTGTAAACGATGGAGCTATCCCTATACATAAAGAGCCAAGGAAATTTCATTATCTACCTTGTCCATCAGGCATTCTGTCTCTTGTTCGCCTTAGAACCTGAAAATCATGACCATCCAGAACTTTGGTGGGACACACCCATGGAAAAAAGTTTGGATGAGATATCCATCATTTGTAGGGCTCACCATGGTGTTTATATGCCATCCAATCCATTCATTTCGTGTGCCTCATCAAGATGAAAGAGTCGCCCAAAATGAGATCTGGTAAACAATCCTAACCTATGATTTGTAAATAGATGTTTATTTTTTGAAAGGGTATTCTCAATAAAAGAGCAGTTTTGTCATTTATAAAAATAACTCCTAATCTAACTTCTTAGATTTCTCTAAGGAAAGGTATCTTGGTGAAAATTAACCAAAATAATGAGGTGGTTTAATAAAAACCTTTTTTAAGGTATTGGGATGTAATTTCTAGAATGATTAGGTAATGGTTTGTAAAATTCCCTTAAAATAAATAAATAAATAAAATGTAGACCATTGTCCTTTGACGTAGAAGGTGCCAGAAAGGAAAGAGATCATAGCCTTCTTCTCAAGAATAGTCCTTGAATCCATAAGGACATAAAAATCTCTAAAACTGAGAAATAAAATTAATATTATTATTGATGAAAAGATTAAAAAAAATATATTTACACAGCCTTTTGACATGACTTATATAAATTCTACGCAATAAATTTATAAGTTTCTTGAAATAACAACACTTTCCTAAATATATAATAAATTTAGTAAAATAGTGAACAACTTTTAAATTAACTCAAACTTTTTTACATGACTTAAATAAGGATTTTAAACTCCAAAACACCCTTAAAAAAACCTAAACTTACTAAAAGTAACAAATTTTAACTTAAATTTAAAATCAACCTCTAAAAGAACTTATTTTTCTGGAAGACTGTTCAAGTTAATTATAATGGCCTTTGGAATTGACTAGCATGTAGAAGTCATTAATAGAATTTTTTTTATTGGTTAGCATGTTAGTACACACACCCAACTGTTAGCTCTACCTTATTTGGAATTGGCTAGCATGTAGAAATCATTAATAACTTCATAATAACATATTATACACAAAATAGATAAGCAATCGCAAAGCTACAATCTTCAAAAATTATAGTGCATATATACTAGACCCTTGGACTGAACTTTCTATCTGAATATCCTTCGATATTGTCCATTCATGGAATTTTTCCCTCACTTATCCTACATCATACCCTTTCACTTGAAAAGTTAAACTCAACCTTGAGTTTAAAATTCTGGTAGCACCTTACAAAACTCCACCTTTATAGCATGCATGTCTTCTTTGGTACGATAGCAACTTATGGTGAATGCTTACGTGTTAGATTGTATTTCATTCATAAAAGAAGAAACCTAATAGAAACAAAATCTTACCTTCTATTTTGCAATAATAGATTTGTGATTGTGGATTGCTTAATCGTTGATTGTAGAATTCATTCGTCACTCAACTTCTGCCAGTCAAGGTATTGTTGTCATCACTATGGCATTCGATCTATACATTTTGACTGTTGCTGAGAAGGTATAAGGATGCCATCTTTCTTGGGTTCAAGATAACCATGAAAACTTTTCATCTTTTGGGCCATCGAATCATCTATATCTTCCAATTCATCAATTGTTTTTATTGATTCATCTATCAATTGAGGTTTTGACTTAATTGGAACTTTTTCTAGATCATCCATCAATTCACGAGTTAATTAATCTGTGAATCCCTCAAGCACTTTGATCGTATATTCATCAGGAGGCACTCCATCTTGATAGGCCAACTCTTCTTCTTCATTTTCAAGAGGTATTCCTTCATCTGCGAAGTCCACTCTTCTTCTTAATTCTCAAGAGGCACTCCATCTATATAAATCAACTCTTCTTCTTTAACATGCAATTGGTCAACATTTATAACCTTCTATGAGTGAACCTTTCCTCCATAGTTTGTAGGCTATGGTTGGGCATAATTACTTGAGCACAAACAGACCAACCCTGAGGCCTTTTTGACGATCATGATTATATATATTTATGATCCATGACCTAGTTGATTGAACGATCATCATCACTTTTATCTTCTCCATTAACCGTAGAAATTTTTTTTTTGAAAAGCTACCAACTTTTTCTTAGATCATGGTTGATTCCCCAAAACAATGTCCACAAGATTTCACCTCCCCGATCCATTATTAGACACCACGACTGAGGAAAATCTCACTCCATACCAAATAACGTAGCAGGTGCATAAAGAAAAAGAAAATATCATCATTTTCTTCTAAAAAATAATCCTTGAATCCACAAGGAGAGGAAAATCTCTAAAAATAAAAAATCAAAAAATCAAAATGTTGTAATTGATGAAAAAACTAATTAAATAAGGTCTAGTTGCAAAGTTCGTTGATGCGACTTATATAAATACCAAGCCTAAATTCACAACTTGTTCAAAATAATAAAAGTTTTTTAAAATTGTAAACAACTTATAAATTGGTTCAAACTTTCCTATGACTTAAACAAAGACTTCAAATCATCACAGGATTCTTGAAACCCTGAAACACTCTTAAAATAGAGAAGTTAAAGTTATAACAATAATATATTTTACCTTATAACTTAAAATTAATTTTAAAACGACCTACTTTTGAAAAACTATTCAATGATCAATAATAACTTTTAGCATTGGCTGGCATATAATACTCATATATAACTTTTTAATGCCATATTATATATACACCGAAATGAATAATTGATTGCAAAGTCATAGTCATCGGAATCTATAGTTTGCGCCAGACCTTTGGATCGAACTATTTAACACGATTTCTTTCGTTCCTAACCATTCAAGACTTTTCATGACTTATCCTACATCATTTTTCAGATTCACTATCTGAACCATTGATATTATTGGCTGCGATATATATATGGATGACTGATACACTAAAATTTCCAAGGTAGAAAAATCCATTGCTCAATAAATACTCAGATGAGTAAGAGGCCCAAATATTAAAAATTGCATTGATCTTCAAAACTAGGTAGTTTTTGGTACATGAGTCATCCAGCATGAGGCCATCATATGAATGGGTTGGATCCCGGGCTTGTACAACTGAAAACCCAATAATGCCATACAAACTTTGGACAGAGCACCGTATCAACCAACCCATGGTAGGCCACTCATAGCTATCGTTGTCACCAAGGCTAATGGTAGGACGGCATGCAACCTGCTTGTTAGATGTATCCCCTCACATTTGGCCAAGTGTGATAGACCCAAAACTCAGGTGGGCCACAAAAGTAGCAATGACGTGCTTTATTGTTTTACGTTGGGGCCACCTGAGTTTCAGAATGGCTTAGTTTTGTGGTGTGGATTCATATGATGTAAATAAGCCAGATGAATGGACAGGATGCACTACAAGAAGAAGGACATCAAAAGTGCTGAAAAAGGCACGCCATTTCTTGTCCCGGCGCGAGGCTGTGAAAGGTTTACCAGCGCTTGTATGAGCGCCGGAAATTGTGAATCCGTAAAAGTGAGAAAAACGCCGCTAAAGTCTGTCCAAGCGCCGCTAAAAACACTGTTCCTAAAAACTTTTTTCACGGAAAAGCGCCGATAAAACTCTACACAAGCACCTTTAAAAGTCTTTGTATAGATTTGAAAGGCCCCAGCAGGCCAATAATATTTTTTTATTACATATAATTCAATTGAAACCTGCATTTTTTTAAAAAAATATTTGAAACATAAAAAATGATGCAATACAATTAAAACTGAATATTAAACAAAAATTATATTATTTCACAAAAAAAATATAATATTTATTACAATAAATTAAAAATGGTCTCGAATAAATAAATAAAAATAAATCCTCTATATGGTCTACTCGTAACACAAGTGCCATCAAAAAGCTGAAGTGCTTGTAGGCCTAAATTCAGGCACAATTGATTAAAATCCTGCATACAAGGAAAAAAAAAAGAAGGTCAAAAAGTAGCATTCAATAAATTGATGCATGGAAAATAATCAATCCTTTGATCCTATCCTTAAAAAGTAAAAACTATCAAGGCAACAAATGTTGTAACTTGAATTCCATTACATCTATTGGCCCTACATTGATGCATGTGTTTTATCCACGCCCGTCCATCCATATGCACCCTTCACACGTGACATTCAAGTGTACATGTGACCAATATCAGTGGTGAATCTGGTTCATTAATTACAATTCTATGATCTGCCAAATACCAGTTTTACTTAATTCAATATTTTTTCATAGGAATAATATGATTTGCATAAAGATTGGATGGTCAAAATACCATAATATTTCCAGACACGCAATTATTATCCGATAATAGTGTTAATTCCATAAAATTAAAGTTTAGCAGTTCACCCATCACAAATAAACTAACAGGAAGTATCTACATAATGATCACAATAATAGTAGTAAAGGAACAAATTTAGAAAGTTGAGAATCTATTAGCATCTACAACAACTCTCAATTTAATTATACTCTAATATTAAAAAAAATAAAATCAAAGAAAACCATTCCAAAAGATTGAAGCATTACCTCATATATTGTTGGGGTAAATGAAAACCCACGCCTTATTTCTCTGCATAGACAAAGAAACAAGGTTCAAAAACTGAATCTCTTGACAAACCAATGAACAAGTGAAAAATTGAATTAAATATGTAAGCAGAAATTACACAAGTACCATTGATTTGGGTGGCAAGTTATACTTGAATTTTTCCCTAACAATTCCCCTATTTCCATGGATTCTGACATACAAATTCTACTTATAGCTTCAACTTTTTGCAATAGAAAACATAGTGTCCCATTCGCAGTCTGTTAAGAAGCTGGTTGAATTTCAGCTACAATGTGACTCACATTTATTATCAGTTCCCCTACATCATATGCATTGAAGAAAGAAGAGGAAGCAGAAAAATTACAAGGGCTGTAGCCTAACCGAAAGAACTACATTGGCAAGTGCCGAAGAGAAAACACTTTTGGAGGAACCACAGAGGAAAAATGCTGTAATATCACCATCTCATATGCATATATCATGTATAATGAGAGAGAAGTAGATCTACAGTTTTGTATGGTTTACAGTTATGTCTGGATTGTCGCTTTACCTTCACATACATAGCAGATGGTATAGCCCATGCCTTCAGAGTAAGGACAGTTTGCTACTTCATCAACCCCTTCCAAAAACTGCAAGATGAAGTTCAGGAATAAAAACAAATGGGAAAGAGCACAACAAGTGATTAATACAAGCATAATTTGAAGCAGTAAAACCCAATCTAACCTGTGGTTCCATGTTGGGTTCACCAGTACCATCACACTCTGTAATCAAATAGAGCAGTTTTTTGAGTGATGTATGCTATGAAAGCACAACCTTTTATGTTCAAGTACTAAGACTCCCGGCAACTACCTACTCAATTTATAGGGAAATGTAATAAGTATGTGATGAACAAGAAGGATCTCTGAAAGATAATGCTAGAATGACGTATGATTGTGTCATTCCTTTTCTTGAGAAATTCTCCAGTGTTATCAGAGCACTATAAGTTATAGTGGTCCTACTTGAATCAGACAGTCAAATCCATTGATCTACTATACTGTTCACCAGGTCCAACCCATTTTTCATGGGCTAACACTACAAGAAAAGGGGGCTTTAGCCTCAGTTCAAAACAGTGGCTAAAAAGGTTAAAAACTGAAGCTAAAACATTTAGCCTCAGTTTTGCCTCAATTATCCAAACCGAGGTTGAAACCCCCGTGGCTAAATGCTTTAGCCTCAGTTTTAGCAACCGAGGCTAAAATGACATTTATACCCTCGGTTCTTCAAGTGAAGCTAAAAGAATATTTTAGCTTCAGTTTTCTTGAAATGAGGCTAAATTAAAATTTTAGCCTCCATTGTTTCCAACTGAGACTAAATCCAAATTTAGCCTCAATTGCCTCTAACCGAAGCTAAAACTATTTTTAACCTCGGTTCTTAACAACTGAGGCTACAACCTTTAGCCATGGGAGTTATAGTCTCAGTTTAGGTAACTAAGGCAAAACCGAGACTAAAGATGAATTTAGCCTTTGTTGCCGTCAACTGAGGCTAAATTCAATTTTTAACATCATTTATTAATAACTGAGGCTAAATCTAGTTTCTATCAACAAAAGTTAACAATATTATAATCAACCAACGATGGAACCTGTGCATGTTTCCCGCATTTAACATCTATCAAGACAACAATCAACACAATACCAACAAAACAATTAATGGTATATTTAAAGTTTTCAAAACAAACAAATTGCCATTGCTACTGTTGTTGTACATCCACGATTTCTGTCATTGCTGCTGCTAGCTTCATTGAGAGAATTTTTCCTTGGTTGTGTTTTTTTGGGAATTACGCCACAGGGCATTGAGACTGGGACTGTTGAGGTCTCCTTCTTGAGGAAGCAACATAATGTGCTGTTTGGCCATTGATACGAGATATGTACCTATGTTTACCTGAAAATAGAAACACAAAATTGTAAGAGGATAGACATAAATTAAGAGAGATCATACAAAAGCGTGATATACCCCATAGATTGCACAAAAAGAAATCAAACAAACAGTCTGCGATGAATTTAAAAGAGCAAATAAAAAGGAAAATCAAATGAAAGAATCTAAAGAAAATAGAGCATGAGATTGGATGATCACTGTTTTGTTGCTGCCTTTGTTTCCTTTTTGTTTCTTAATAAAATCAATTGTCAAAAATAAAAATAAAAAATAAAAAAAATTCATAGTTCGCAGCACAGTTTGTTGGTGTAGGCTCAAATAGATTGAAGATTATCAGTAAAAACCATCAAAGATCATGCAATTCAAACAGGATGAAAGAAGAACGCAAGTATTCCAAGATCAGATAGAAGATGGAAACAAGTATCACGGAAACCCAAAGCTACATCAACCTAATAAAATGTCTCATCCACATTTAAATTGGAATACCATCCTTAACTGCTGTCATAGGAGCACTTCATCAAGTTTATTCAATGCACACACCATGGCTCTTCACAAACTTATCGAAGGCATCCAGCAAAAAAATTTAATAAAGTAGTAACTAATAAGACAGTAGGACAACTTAAAAATCGGTCAAATTCCAACTCATTGCTCAAAACCTTATGTATGTCCCTTCACCAATGAATTCCCAATTACTTTAGGAAATAATTGGAAAGACCAAAAAGATTCCATGGCTTAAAGAGTATGATTACCTGCAAATGATGACTGTACGCCAGACCTGCATAGGTGCTCAAACTTTGGTCGAAAGGGCAAGTGCCTTCTCATAATATGAGATCGCCTCATTGTCCATCCTGACAGACAACAGATTTTTTTCCTTTTCAGTTTTTGGCATCAAGGCTAATGAAATATGAACTTCAATCAAATTCCACAATTAGTCATGCTGCGTGGTAACCAATAGTTCCCACAAGGAGCGTCCATCATTGATAAGAATGTTTCTTGTCAGCTTGGCCAGATGAACATCAACCAAATAGACCTTAATCTACTGGTAGTGCATGCTAATCAAGAAATCTCTCAAGGCCAATGGATGGTACAACTTGAAGAACTACAACACAATTAATTGGTTATGGCCAAAACAATTCTAGCAAGAAAGAATGCAGAAAAGATTTCAAAGATGTTCGACTCAAAATAAACTCAAATTACGAAATGAGAACGTTTCCCAAACACACATTTTGTCAGTTACCTCACAAATTGTGAGAAAATTCCCTAGTGACTTGGACATTTTTCCATTGTTGACAGTAACAAACCATTGTGCTTCCAATAGCTCACATTGCTCGCTGAACATGCAGCACAACTCTGGGCAATCTCACTCTCACAAAGAAGACCCACTCATTACCATGAATGCATAGAAGATGATATTTAAGTATCATTGTTATGCTCTACAGCAATAAGCTTTAATAAACCAGACTACGACAAGTATGCCTCAAAATCAGACACAAGTTTAGACACATACATGTCAGAGCTCACAAAGATCTTGAAAATGGTAGTTTAGTGAGTCATCTTCCTCAAATGTGACACTCATGCATGGCTATTTATCATTTCAAAATTCACATTAATAAATCAAAGATAATCATCATTTGATTGATGGTTATCAAATGGATGGTTAACAGTGAATGGTTTAAATTCCAAGGCAAAATCAAATGATTAATTTCATGTGGCTGGTGAAATTCAGTTTTATGCTCAAAGCACAATCGGTTAAGTTATTTGTACAATCTAGATTATCATATAACTTTTCCATGTTCTGTTGGAAGAGTTGTTACCATTCTGAACTTGGCAGTTACTCCTCACATGGCACACAAGTTTAAACAGGCTCAAACAAAGAAAAACCTTGAATGTATCTCAGAATTATTCCAAACAACAGTTTAGCTTCTTGGTGGTGATGCTCCAAATTCAAAAATCAGCAGTCTGCTTATTTCATTACCACAATAATTTGTGAAAATGATTAGTATTTTCAGCAAAAACAATGACTAGATGTTTATTATCATTTATTTGTGGGCTCCGTGTACCCCACTGGGCATGGATTTAAGTAGCGTTTCAGAACGTGACTCGTTTGGGGACCAAAACCAGTATGACTTGCCCTTTCTTCGTCATGCCCATAGACAAATGAATATGCAAATAAAAACTCTACAGAATTATATGATTTTCAGCTCGGTTCTTGAAAATTACCTATATGCACGCTCTCTTTTGCCTACTGCTATTCTGCTTTCTTAAAAATACTAGTTTCACCTACTTTCTTAGAAATAAACTAAGAAAATGGACATAATCATAAAACCATACAGATTAACTTGAAAATAAATAATTTGGTTTTTTACTATCATCATCCCAAGTATGCTCATCATTAAGGAATAAATATTAGCAGAAAGAAATTGTATTAGACACATACCTGCAAGTTTTTGTAGATATACCAAAACGGTCATAATAGAAGCAAGAACGGAATCTGCACATATCAATTAAATGTCTGAACATACTTTATCTAGGTAGTATTAAGAAATATGATCATACAGAACTAAAACAGTCCAATCAGATATTTGGATTGTTAACTCATAAGGTGGCCACACATTTACAAACATAATGGATGGGTTTAAAAAATTGTCAGTGGATAAGATTCACCCATAGATGTGTTACCTGATGAGCTGACAAGGCCGATTTTTGGGCCAGTTCATCTGCACAGTGAGCCCCACTGTTTGCATGGTTCGGATGTCTGCTACATTTGCCAGGTTGGCATGTAAGCTGCATGTAGAGAGGTTCATGAGGGCTCACCAAAACCATACAAAAGAGAATGAAGCTTTGAGATATTACAGGTGCATTGATAAGCTTGTTCAGAAGCTTAGTATGCACCTGAACTGCAGCACGTAAACCACCAAACGCAAATGAGAATGCCCTTGCTAAGGTTAAAAGGGAATTTGCAACAGAAAAGATGCAGAGTATAACCTACATCAACGATCACTAATTAGAATGGAAGTATATCTTTAACTGACAAGTCTTGTTATTTCTTGAATTATCAAACATACTGCTTGTTTTTGTTAGCAAGTGAAAACATGCAGAATCTGTGAAGCATGATCTACCCTGTTCAAATTCTTCTAAACAATGAGGATTTATCGGGTCTGGATGTGCCCGTTCATACAAGTCTCAAACATTGTTTGGTGATCCATGGAACATTTTTGGGTGAACCATACCATTGACCTAATGGGCCCACTGTGGATTAGGAAAATGTTCCAAATTTGAAGTTGAAAAAGTGTTTCTCCAGAAATCACACAATTCGGGTGATCCTATCCATTGTTCGGAGAACTTTTGAGGATGCAAATGGATGGCTAGGAAAACTCCAACCAATGGTCAACATTCAATTGACAGAAGCCTTCCAATTGGTGGCAAAGTTGTTCTAATCAGTAGGGCATGACAAATTAATGGTTGAGACCTTGTATTTCAGTGCATAGATATGTAGATGGAGTGCTTCATAACTTGGATACTTGTCTGGATACATGTATTCCAAGGGAAAAGAAAAGAAAGGTAATGATTTTTTCGATGTTGAGGCATGGATTCCATTATTAGGGGTCATGTTTAGGATAGCAAGTGGAAAACTCATATTTGTTTGACAACGATCACCTAGTTTCTTGCACTAGTAATCTCACAGTTTGCCTACAACATAATTAAGAACAGGAGTTTCAGTTTCAATCAATCTCCATATAATTACAATCATTTAATTCTCTGAGGTTTTCATAAGGTATAAGAGAAAATAGATACTTGCCTGAACAAGTAAGTTGATCCACTAGAAAATAGATACTTGTCTGTTTTTTTTTTTTTTTTTTTTTTTACCGCTTTGTCATCTCATTTCGGCCTCCGTCTCACATGCAACGCACGTGCCATCCCTAGAAACCATCATGTAGGAGGCGGCATGCCAGGAAATCCCATCCCAGTTCGGGCATCTCGATCCATGATGACTGACACCGAAATGATCCACACGAAAACACGGAGTAATCCGATCCATACCTTCTCTTGGAGAAGCCCGTAAAACCTGTCCTGCTCTTCTGGTAGCCAATCCAACGGCTCGATTGCGCTCTTGATCAAGCAATCCAGAAGCTTCTTCCATTGGAGATCAACATTGGGAGAATTCAAGACCTGGAAACGAGCGGCGAGCAGTAAATCGATGGCCACCTGAATGTACACATTCTCCGTCTTGAAAACCTCTGATCCGCCAGATCCTTGATTCCCATCAGCAATCGACGGTGTAGAGAAGGATTCTAATGCATCGGTGGGGTCAAACGCGTCCGACGGAGATGAAAACGAGGGTTTTGGACCGCTTTGCAGACGGGACATACAAACGTGAGAGATTGCATGGATTTCAACATAGATTTCAGAGAATTGGGATCTGAAACATACTTTCGAGAAATCAGTTTCTTGATTTCCTTCTGTGATTGCTGAGATGAACGAAGAATCGAGCGGATCGGCTTCGGATGCAGCTAAGAAAGCTGGATTTAGGGATTTTGCGATGATCTGTGAAAGGGAAAGGGAAATGAGAGAGAGAGAGAGAGAGAGAGAGAGAGAGAGAGAGAGAGAGAGAGAGAGAGAGAGAGAGAGAGAGAGAGAGATTTCAAACGCACCCTGTGGGATTTCTCCTTCGATCGACGGATGGCAGCTTTTTGAGGTGTTTGGACAGTAGAAGACTTCATCTTCTGGGCGCGAAAGTTTGAGAGAGTGAGAAAATGAATAGAGGGATTTATACAGGCGAGTTTTATTTTATGCTCCGGTTGCATACGACGCTTGATACGCATGCACTCAGAAACTATATACTGAGCATACATTAACTCAAATCAAACTATCTACATCGTAGAAATCAGTAACACTAGGTCATAATCGAGTTTGAACAATCCTGGCCACAGATTCGTGGACACTTATTTGTTGAAACAGGGCCCTTGGATATTTTAAATTCTTAACCGTCCAATAAATATCCACCAATATAATAGTTGGATAATAGAATAAGCTTAATTTTTGGTTGATGATACACCTGAAATTTCATAAATAGTTTGAACCGTTTAATTTTAATTACTTGTATTCCATGTATTATAAGTGTTTGCATATCATTTATGACCCTTTGGACGCGGATCGTGTCCTACCCAACCCGTCTCCAGCTAGGAATGGGCAACAACTTTGAGTGACAACCGTGGTATATGACCTGTAAAAGGGTGGATTTTTTGTCTCAGTTTCTCACCAGTCGAGGCAAAAGGGTAGACTTTTGGCCTCAGTTTGTCACCAACCGAGGCAAAAGGGTAAACTTTTGGCCTCAGTTGCTCACCAATCGAAGCAAAATGGCATACTTTTAGCCTCAATTGCTCACTAACCGAGGTAAAAGGGCAGACTTTTAGCCTCAGTTGCTCACTAACCGAGGCAAAAGGGTAGACTTTTGACCTCAGTTTCTTACTAACCAAGGCAAAATGGTAGACTTTTAGCCTCAGTTCTCAACAACCGAGGCAGAAGGGTAGACTTTTGGCCTCAGTTCTCAACAACTGAGGTAAAAGAGTAGACCTTTGGCCTCAGTTTTTCACCAACTGAGGCAAAAAGGTAAACTTTTGGCTTCAGTTGCTCACCAACTGAGGCAAAAGGGCGGACTTTTGGCTTCAGTTTTCAACAACCGAGGCAAAAGGACAGACTTTTGGCCTCAGTTGCTCACCAACTGAGGCAAAAGGGCAGACTTTTGGCTTCAGTTTCTCACCAACCGAAACAAAAGGACAGACTTTTAGCCTCAGTTTTCAACAACCGAGGCAAAAGGGCAGACTTTTAGCCTCGGTTGCTCACCAACCGAGGCAAAAGGGCAAGCTTTTGGCCTCAGTTTTTCACCAACCGAGGCAAAAGGGCAAACTTTTAGCCTTAGTTTCTCACCAACCGAAGCAAAAGGGCATACTTTTGGCCTCAGTTTTCAATAACCGAGGCAAAAGGGTAGAATTTTGGTCTCAATTGCTCACCAACCGAAGCAAAAGGGTAGACTTTTGGCCTCAATTTCTCACCAACCGAGATAAAAGGGTAAACTTTTAGCCTCAATTTTCAACAACCGAGGCAAAAGAGCAGACTTTTGGCCTCAGTTTCTCATCAACCGAGGCAAAAGGGACTTTTGGCCTCATTTTTCAACAACCGAGGTAAAAGGGAAGACTTTTAGCCTCAGTTGCTCACTAACCGAAGCAAAAGGGCAGCCTTTTGGCCTCAGTTTCTCACCAACCGAGGCAAAATGACAGACTTTTAGCCTCGGTTTCTCATCAACCGAGGCAAAAAGTGAATTTTTAACCTCAGTTCCTTTACAACCGAGGCTAAAAACTATATTTAGCCTCCTTTTTTTGAACCGAGGCTAAAAAATTGAGGCTAAAGGCCTACTTTCCTGTAGTGTAACATGCAAAAATCACACCATTCTGAAAAATATTGACCATTTGATCAATGTCCTTTAGTATGGACGGTCAAGATCATTTACACAAAAAAGGTCCAGTCAACAACTTGATCAATGGATTAGACAAAAATCATGACATTCAAAAACTAGGAGTGCTATAATTATAAAAACTAGGAGTGCTATAATTATAATGCTCTGAGAGCACTGGACCAATTCTCCCTTCTATTTATTATTATTATTATTATTATTATTATTATTATTATTTTTTTTTTACAAAATCCAAAACATTTTATGCAGAGAGACATTAAGTGATTCTTATTTCTCTAGTTTGTGTTGGTAGACTAGTATTACTTCTAGTTTTACAAAACGTGAAGCCAAACAGCAAGAGATTCTGCTGTGAGAGCACGAAAGCATCTGTTTCAAAAAGTTAAGGGCCTGTTTAGATAGAATGAAAACTAGGGAATGCAACCAGTTTGCATCGACAAGACATTTGCATCTGTTTGGGAAACAACAAAGGCTGCAGTAAAGTATTTTCATTTGCTTTACCTTTACAAGGGAGTCCCAACCTTCTTTTTTCTTCTTCTTCTTTTTTTTTTTTTTTTTTTTTTTTTTTTTAAAAAAAAAAAATGGGGGGCAAAAAGTTTGCCTCTGATATGAAGTTTTAAATGACAATTTTGGAAGGAAAAATGCTTCCCTTTGTAAGATTGCAATCTGAACAGTTCCAATGAAAAGAAAAAGGCATTTTCTAGGAGTTCTACAGTCATAACCCCATCTTCACGGGTGCCCATTGAGGCCTGTCAAGAAAAATCACCATTTATAACTTCAGTCCCATTGGAAAGATATAGTCAGCAAGAATGATGGAGTAGCTTATCTTATTTCAGTCATTTTATTTAAAGTCACATAACATTGGCCCTTTCCTAGAAGTAGTTTTGTTTAGTCCTTCCAAGATAACTTTAAAATGGGATATACCAAGATTAACACTCACTTGCCATGTTTTTACAGCACGTTCAGTCCCACTCGAGAAGTTAGAATACTCCATATCTTCTTCACCTAAATAAAAGCCCAAATTTTCTAATGCTTCCTGCCATAATAACAGCAGGATCAATAAACAAATCCTACTACAGAACGCATCCAGTTAGAATTTAACCAATCTGCATAATGTTTTACATCTAAAAAATGCCAACAATGATTTACATACACTAGTAAAGTTATCCAAAAAAATTAGCAGAACAGTCATGGACTAACTACAAAAGGCACTGCTACTACCCAATAAATTAATAATTTTGAAACTTGAATTCAGAGAAAATTTATAACTGGAAAAAATAATAAACATGCATATAGGTCACCTCAACTTCAACTTATGATTTATAAACATGCATATAACTAGATTCTCACGGGAAAAGAAAAAGAGCAAATAGGCCGTAGCAAAAATTTGTAGTATAGAGGCACCATAATGTTGGATACTAGGACTCAAGGAAAGATTTAGCCTTTTAGTTCTAAAGTTTGACCAGACCGAGTTGATAAAAACTTGCCTATAATCAAAGGAAGACATGGCCCCAAGCTCATATTCCAACTGCACCAACAATTGAAGAGCTTTAACTTCAGCTCCAGGTCACAGTATCACCAGCAAGCTTGCAAGGAACTATGGCTAGCTGCACAAAGATGAACTCAATTAAGAGCTAAAGCTTTTCAACCTCTCATTGTGCGGGCATGGTCGTGTGAGATTAGATGAACTCAATTAAGAGTCCTACTCCATTGTACTCAACTTGTAAGCCCAGAATTGTCAGGGTAAGAACATATAAGTACAACTCCAAAATTTACCTTTCTCCATGGGCTTGATTTTGATGAAGTTTGAATTGGAATCCCCATCTGCATTCACAACAACATGAGATTAATTACAAAAGGAATGCACCTAAAATTCGCACAAGTAAAATAGAAGATCAACACATGCACACCCGTCAAGCTTTTGGCATAATCAGTTCCACCACATAAATAGAAAACCACACTAATGCTAATGCCATCATTAGGCTAATGCTAATGCTGCCAGAATCAATAACACATTTGACACTTGCAGAAAGGAGTTGCAGAAGGCAATGGTAGTCCAGGATTGGAACAGAGCACATTGCAAAAAGAGACTCACCTCAGGACTGCATTTTCAAAAACCCTCTAGAATGGGGGTTTAAATTAGATTAAAATCCAAACACACCAAATTCCAACTGCCAAATGCACCTTCAAACTGAAATCCCTTCAAATACACTAAATGGAAAACTGCCAAACACACCCTAATAAAACATTTGTATACACCTGACCACGAAATCCTTTCTATCTTATCATCCTTCATCTCCATGAAAATAGGCTTAAATTAAAAATGTCTAGAAAATATTACAAATTACCCATAACATATTGAAGACACCCAAAGTTCAAATGCTACACATTATGAACCCCACACAGCTGGCACAACCCACTTGCAATTCATATCAAACAAAAATTTTGCAGTACACAAATCAAACAGCCGATAGAATAAATATCTGACATTTTCAGTAATCATATCTGACATAGCCTCTGGATTTGAGTTGAGTATCTGGGAAAAAAGGATATTCAGAAGTTGAGGTAACAAAGAAACAGACACCGTACCAATTTGTTTATTACTACAATAAATTTTTTTTGGGCTACATATTCTCCTAGACTCAGTAAAGCATAGTAAAAAAAAAATACACAAATAAAAATATATTTTAGCAAAGACACATGACTAAAGGACTTCACGTTTAAGGTTCTTCTCTCCTCTTGCTAGCTTTCGAGACCATCTGGCACATGTTAAAAAAGCTTTCTTTTCCATTAGCTTGATGGATGGCAAGTTCACCCCTTTTTTTCTTGTTTCTTCTTTGCAATAATTTTTTTGTTATGGATTTTTTTTTGAAAGATAAAAATATATTTAAAAAGAAGAAGAAGAAGCCTTCAAGTTAGTTCATCCATCAAACACAAGGAAACAACAACGAGCATTTGCAGTCTATGACTTAATTAGCAAATGTAAGAACTTCATTAATTCAACATTTCAACTACTAAAAAAATTCACCAAATATCCAATACCATTCTAAAAGAACCTCCAAAATCAACCAATACACACCCAAGGAACAAGCAATCAACTGCAGTTAAGAACCGCCAAACCGTAAATTGGCAAGTGAATTGTAACAGAAGGGAGAACCAATGAAGAACAAACTTTATCAATTCAATTGACTTAAGACACACCAAGGATCGAATGTCAGTACCAAGCCTACAAAGGCTATATCAATTCAATTGCAACTTTGGTTCTAGTGGGAATTATCATTTCTATTGTGAAGATGCCTACAAAGGCCATACCTTAGCCTGAGAGGCAGGTTGATTGTTGAAACAATTAATGCAAGTAGAAGATGTTAATGTTAACGTATCTTTATTTTGCTCACATTATTTAATGTAGAAGATGTTAATCTTAACATATGAATGTAAGGAAAAAAGGTGCTCACATGCACTTTGATTGGCACAGGTAGGTTGTGGTAACCCATGGATCCAGGTACAACCACGTTTTCTACTCAGATCAACAGTGTATGCTACTAATCAAAGTGCACATGGCCACCTTGTAGTTTAGTAAACTAAATGAGTTAGGCTTCTGAGATGATACTCCGAAAATAAGAAAGAAAGCAAAAATGGTCAGCTTTCAGGGAAAGCCTAAAGAACAAAGATACATGATGCTTGTAGCAGTAGCAAGTTCCTGGGATTTATTCGTTTGATGGCACACGCAAAACACAAGCATGATACACACATACCAAATATATTAGATGGAAAATATTACATATGGATTTTGTGCTTCCTGAGATTGCAAGGACTCTAACTAGGACTTTTACCAGCTTGGTGAGTGAGGATGCTAACGGTTATGGTTCTGCATGTGCCGAGATGAAATCTAGTAAGTTAGAATCCAAATCCATGCAGCCAAACGACACCTAATATATATATATATATATTTATACACACACACACACACACACACACACACACATATAAACGAGATAGTCAAGTGTAATTACCAGCTTCCTCTGCTATTGACTTTGCAACACTCAAGCCTTTCTCCCTCCTCCTTTACCCGGGCTTGGGACTTACAGAGTCTATCTCATTTCCCATACTTAAAAGTTGCTTATATCAATGTCGTATAGGATTCATTCCATCACAAATTCCTATAGTATGTAATTAATGCTTAAAAAGTGTAAAATAAGATGCAATTCCTCTTAAATACTTCTAATCAAACAACTAAAGCAATGAATTTTAGAAGTTAATAAATTTTTAAAAACCCTTAAATTCCTTGATGTAGAGACTACATGTGTGCCGTGAAAAAAACATGTTTAACGCATTTCTTTTATACCATCAATGCTTTTAAATAGAATCCTCTCCCGCAAACCAAACATAAAAGTCATCTAAGTTGAAAAATCTTCAAATTCTCAAATTCACAGTGATTTTATAATAACTGGCTAATTATATATATTCTAAGTAATATTGGCTAGTAAAAAGTATCCAGAGTCAACTCACCCTTATTAAAACAAGGACAAAGCCGGTCCAACTGCAAACGCATCAACACCATAAATGCCATCTGATCAAATGGAAACGTGGGGCCCACAGCCCCATCTTTGATAGCTGAGCGGATGTGCTAGGAATTGGATATTCAACGATTGACGGTGCATAAGAACTAGAAGAGGTTGCTGCAACCTCACAGCGGCGAGAATCTCCCAAAACAGAGAATTTTATAGTATAATAATTAATAACTCTCCAAGTTCTTTCACCCATGGACGCAGTAGAAGCTGTTTACAGGACAAATTTTTATAGTATAATAATTAATAATAGTGTATATTATATAATGTCACTACAAGAAAGTAGGCCTTTAGCCTCAATTTTTTAGCCTTGGTTCAAAAAAAGGAGGCTAAATATGGTTTTTAGCCTCGGTTGTAAGGAACTGAGGTTAAAAATTCACTTTTTGCCTCGGTTGATGAGAAACTGAGGCCAAAACTCTGCCCTATTGCCTCGGTTGGTGAAAAACTGAGACCAAAAGTCTGCCTTTTGCCTCAGTTGGTGAGAAACTGAGGTCAAAAGTCTACCCTTTTGCTTCGGTTGGTAAGCAACTGAGGCTAAAAGTCTGCCCTTTTGCCTCGGTTATTAATAACTGAGGGCAAAAGTCTGCCCTTTTACCTCGGTTGGTGAGCAACTGAGGCCAAAAGTTTGCCCTTTTGCATCATTTGGTGAGCAACTGAGGCTGAAAGTCTGCCCTTTTACCTCGGTTGTTGAGAACTGAGGCCAAAAATCTGTCCTTTTGCCTCAGTTGATGAGAAATTGAGGCCAAAAGTCCGCCCTTTTTCCTCGGTTGGTGAGAAACTGAGGCCAAAAGTTTTCCCTTTTGCCTCGGTTGGTGAGCAACTGAGGCTAAAAGACTGCCTTTTTGCCTCGGTTGTTGAGAAACTGAGGCTAAAAGTCTGTCATTTTGCCTCAGTTGGTGAGAAACTGAGGCCAAAAGTCTGCCCTTTTGCCTCGGTTGGTGAGCAACTGAGGCCAAAAGTCTGCTCTTTTGCCTTAGTTATTGAAAACTGAGGCCAAAAGTCTGCCCTTTTGCCTCGGTTGGTGAGAAACTTAGGCTAAAAGTTTATCCTTTTGCCTTGGTTAGTGAGCAACTGAGGCTAAAAGTCTGCCTTTTTGCCTCGGTTGGTGAGCAACTGAGGCTAAAAGTCTGTCCTTTTGCCTCGGTTGTTGAGAACCTAAGGCTAAAAGTCTGCCATTTTGCCTCGGTTGGTGAAAAACTGAGGCCAAAAGTCTACCATTTTGCCTTGGTTGGTGAGTAACTGAGATCAAAAGTCTGCCCTTTTGCCTCGGTTATTGAAAACTGAGGTTAAAAGTCTGCCCTTTTGCCTTGGTTGGTGAGCAATTGAGGCTAAAAGTCTGCCTTTTTGCCTCGATTGATGAGCAACTGAGGCTAAAAGTCTGTCCTTTTGCCTCGGTTGTTGAAAACTGAGGCTAAAAGTCTGTCCTTTTGCCTCGGTTGGTGAGAAACTGAGGCCAAAAGTCTGCCCTTTTGCCTTGGTTGGTGAGCAACTGAGGCTAGAAGTTTGTCCTTTTGCCTCGGTTGTTGAAAACTAAGACTAAAAGTCTGTCCTTTTGTCTCGATTAGTGAGAAACTAAGGCCAAAAGTCTGTCCTTTTGCCTCGGTTGTTAAAAACTAAGGCCAAAAGTCTGTCCTTTTGCCTCGGTTGTTAAAAACTAAGGCCAAAAGTCTGCCCTTTTGCCTCCGTTGGTGAGAAACTGAGGTGAAAAGTCTACCCTTTTGCCTCCGTTGGTGAAAAACTGAGGCCAAAAGTCTACCCTTTTGCATCGGTTGGTGAGCAACTGAGGCTAAAAGTTTGTCCTAGGAATTCTACACCGCTCATGAGGTGGGTCTCATGAAGCTGAAGGTCCAAACCCATCAAGCATTCAGTCATACATTAATCAGCACCGTCTGATTACAACAAATGGTTCTGATGAATGTGGCCCATCATGTATTTAAAATAAACAAAAAGGATGAGACGCTTACGTGGCAATGGTACACGTAACCAGGCTCTGCGGACACGTTGAACGGGTTTAGTGATGCACATCGGGTTCATATTGTGCACGTTCCACCCTCTCTCGTGAGCTAGCACTGGGATCCGCTTCCCACGTGCATGATTGCTAACATGGCACTTGATCGATCGTTCATCTTCATCATGTAGTCCCTCAGCTCATTAGACCCAACCACCTTTGTTTGCTCTAACGTGACAAACATGAAAGAACGTGCACGTGTGGAATGTGTACCATGTGTACCCTATATTAAAAAAAAACCCAACCTCACTTCTTCCTCTCTGCGTCTATCCACGCCCTCTCTCTCTCTCTGTGTGCTCCGATCCACACCCTTGATCCATTCTCTCTCTCTCTCTCTCTCTCTCTCTCTCTCTCTCTCTCTTTCTCTCGATTGGAAGAAGGAGAGCTGCTAGAAGACCTCCTTATCATTCAGATCCAGATCCAGATCGAAATCCATTCTCTCTCTCTCGCTCTCTCTCTCTCTCGATTGGAAGAAGGAGAGCTGCTAGAAGACCTTATCATTCAGATCAGATCCAAATCCATTCTCTCTCTCTCTCTCTCTCTCTCTCTCTCTCTCTTTCTCTCTCGATTGGAAGAAGGAGAGCTGCTAGAAGACCTCCTTATCATTCAGATCCAGATCCAGATCGAAATCCATTCTTCTCTCTCTCTCTCTCTCTCTCTCTCTCTCGATTAGAAGAAGGAGAGCTGCTAGAAGACCTTATCATTCAGATCCAGATCCAAATCCATTCTCTCTCTCTCTCTCTCTCTCTCTCTCTCGATTGGAAGAAGGAGAGCTACTAGAAGATCTCCTTTCCGTCTGCACAAATGATGAATCCTCCTTTCCGTCCTCAAGGTTCATCTCTGTCGGAAAACCGCTTTTCTGCCCCTCGAAACCGCAGGAAACCGGTTTTCCGCCTGCCCCACCATAGAAAACCACCTTCTTCTTCTTCCAGGTAGACGGTTTTGACCACAATCAGTGGTTTCCGTACATCTTATTGACTGCATTGTTTTCTCCCGAAACTGGGTGCTTACGTGAATACGTTATTTTGTTATTTATTGCCATTTCGATCTTGCTTTTTGTGGAAATTACAATCTAGGGTTCTTTTATCCTTCGGATTTCTGCTCCTACTTTTCAGAAATTAAGGTTTTGTTTTGTATTGATTTTGAAAATCGAGTCTTTTAAATCGATTCTGATTAGGGGTTTTGGGGGAATTAGGGTTTTCCAAAAGCTAGCATTGGTGGAATTAGGGTTGTAGGAGTACTTATCAATCAGAAAATATTCGTTTCTTGTTAGAATTCTCATTAAAATGGGTTTTTTCTATATAATTTCTCGTTTTGATTCTGGGTGTGTCGTTTTCTGGTGAAAATTAGGGTTTCGAGGGAGTGATCGACGGTAAAAAATCAGGTATCGTTCTTTCTTCATTTCCTTTCTTGTAATCTATGTTGAATTGATATTTGATCGGAATGAATTAGGTTTATATTTGTTGAATTCCTTGTTCTGCTTTTTGAAATGTTGATTTATGGCTTTAGTGGAGTGATCATTGATTGTAGAAATGAGTCCTTTTCTTTTTGAAAGATTTTCCATATAAATTTTTTTGATGGTTTTTGGGAATGCTGTTTCAAGTGGAATTAGGGTTTTCAGGACTGAGAATCTTTTGGAAAATTCTATCTTGTTTTCTAAATGACATCTGACTATAACTTCTTCTTATGGTTGGCATTCTGATAAAAAAAACTGCCCAATTCTATTAAAATAACTCTCCTGGCTTGTGGATTACCTAATAAAAAAAACTAGGGTTTTGTTGGACCAATCATTGCTTGAAAAAGTCATATACATGTATGTATATATTGGAATCGCACAAAATGTTTTTTGCAACTGGAATTCTATTGTTAGGGATTGAATTGTCTTGATGCTCTTGGAAAGTCATGTTTTTTAGTTGCTTAATTTTCCAAAAGTTTAATGGGGAGTCTATGAACTTTTCTGGTTTTTTGTCACTTTTCAATTTGTGGTAATTTGAAATTTTTCTTTGAATTCATGCACTTCAGAATATAAACTAAGAAGTAATTTTTTTATATTTACTCTTTTTTTTTTTCTTTTGATATTGGATTCTCTTTTTCTCTTCTGATCCTGTAAGGCACTGTATTTGGAATTTCTTACTTCAAATTGAGAAAATGTTTTAAATTTTGCTCTTTGTTGGATTTTGGAAATTAATTGGTTGTTCAATTTGTGAAAAAAAAAGTGTGGATGATATGCAATTTGTGGGTTAAGCATTTTATTGCAATATTTGATTTTCCACATTTTCTGCATAAATTTCATGTTGGTTATGAAAGTATCTGAATCTGGACTGGAGCATGGGCCATGTTGACATTGAACTGTTTTTTTTTTTCCCCAAGAATAGATTTTGCATTTTCTTATATTTGAGCAATGCTGGACTTTAGCAGGGGATATTTATAAACTTCATCTATGAGCTGGTGGCTTCTGTGTTTCTTAATCTGAGGTGGTCTTTTTAAGTGTAGTATCCGAAATTCAAGTCTATTGTGGACTTCCATGTTGGTGGTGTTAGAGGTCTGAACGTGGTGATGGGATTGGTGCTTTTTCGGGGAATGAATTTCTGCAATTCTAATTCTCTGATTTTATTGTTCATGTGCTCATGAAGGCCAAGCTTAAGTGAATGTGTCTAGCTAAGGTGGGTAGATGAAGAAGAACAAATTTTGTTTTCTGGTTGTTTTATTGACTGGAAAATCTGACTTATCCCAAAGGAAGTGGGAATCGATATGTGATTTGTTTCAGTGAATTATATCTGAAATCTGAACAGTGATGGCCTCAAGGGTCAGGCCAGTCCTGCTATTTTTGGTGATTTGTATAGCGCTCTATGGTTCTGCTGTAGCGGAACCTGAGAAGGAAGTCATACAAAGGATAAGGACTGCTCCTCGTAGGAACTTAGAAAGTAGTGTTATAGATGGTACTAGCACGGAGGCAGCTTTTAGTGGTACTGAAGATGGTCTCCATGGTCTTGATGAGAGGAAAGGTGGAAGTGGTAGAGTTTCTGTGTCCACGGTTGCATGGTTTACTCTTGCAATGGCAGCGACAACAGGGTTGGGTGCAATACCATTCTTCTTTGTGGAGCTAGAGCCGCAATGGGCGGGAGTGTGCAATGGAATAGCTGGTGGGGTGATGTTGGAGCCAACAGAGCTTTGACCTCATACAGGAAGGGCAAACCTATGGTAGTGGCAACTGGGTTGTGATTGGGATCCTGTCTGGAGGCGTTTTCATTTGGCTCTGTAAGAAGGTGATGAATCCAGTAATTTTTATGGCTTTCTTGTCATTTTAAAATTGAGGAGCTGATTCTTTTCTCCAAAATTGAATTTCCATTTTGAGCTTTGATTTCCACCATATTCAATTACTTTTGTTGATATCTCTGATGTGGGATTTCCTATAACCCCATATTCCTAAAGGCATTACGACTGTATTTTTGTGTTTGTTTTTTTTCCTCCCTCAATTCAATATCCGCTGCTTTTATTCTTACTTGGCAATGCTTCTTTGTTAAGTTTACATCTAGTTGTGTGCTAAAGCTATTTTCAGCTCTTGTTGCCCTAAACTTATTAAATAAGCGAAAGATTATTTCTTTTATTGTGCTCTTTGTTTTTGCATTTCGGATTGCATTCCATTTCTAAGCTTCATTTTGAATATGTTTGTGGATGACTAGTTCATTTTGCATTTCGGATTGTTATTTTTATTGGATGCGTAACCTAGTTCAGGATTTTGGTACCCTGGAATAACTCAATCCCATGATGTGAGTGCATTGAGGCAGAAAGAAATCAAGGGAAATGCTATGAACAGCAGCATCGTGCAGGTTGCATTGAAAGCATTCTTTTATGAAATGCTAAAATTTGATGTAACTAAGAATTGCTTTTGAACTTGACCTTGTTGAAAACTGACCTCACCCATCTCATGTAGCTGTGGAGATGATGGTCGAATTCAGGGAGGTGGAAGGAAATTCTAGACTCAGAGGTGCCTGTGCCCATGCAAGGTAATTTCAGTATTAAATGGCTGCCATCTCCGGATTAATAATACTAAGCAATCTCTGAGATTTCCATCATCACTCTTCTGCATCCGTTTATTAAATTTTGTGGCTACTGTTTTGTGATATTTCTAGAATGGGTCTATTTAGAAGTTTCAATTCATGGTTTAAATTTGTTTTTCCATTATTGATGATGCTACTATGCTTTTGGCTATAGGTAATCTCAATCAAAACTTACAACAATAATGATAGGAGAGCTGGGAAGAATTCCTAAGCAGGCAGTTGGAGCTTGGTATTGTACCTTTTCCTCCGCTTGCCATTTGTTTTTTTGGGTTTGATGCAGTGAAGACAATCTTCATTTCCTTGAGTGTTATTGATGCAATGCTCAAGGAACAAATGAGAAGTAAAATTCAAGAAATATTGGGTGTTTTGGTCTTTTCCACCTTTTCTGGACTTTGGGGGGTAGTTTAGGTATTTCCATTTCAATTTGGGGTAGTTAAGTAATGTTCTTCTTTCAGTCAAAGTCATGGATACTAGGTTGCGAGGATGTGGTATTTTTAGTTAGCTTGTTCAACAAGTCTCATTGGGCTTTGATTGCATTTCTTTGGAATGCATTACATTTAAGATAGTGGTCGTTAGCTGGTTGGTAAATGTAAACGCATTGGAATGGAGCTATGGCTGCAATTCTCTACAAATTCTGAATGGAAAGATTTGGAAGGGTGCTTTTGGTGTCTAAAATGGTTCTGTTTTGCTGGAACTATTCTCCACACAACCCTAGTTGGGGCTTAAGATTGGTTTTTATTGAAGATTTTTGGCATTTTCTTCCAATTGCAACTGCTGATAGCATTTCCCTTGATTTTGGTTCGTTCTCCGTTTTCCTTCTCCATTGGGTGAGGAGATTAGAGAGGGGTGATGATGTGGGCAGCGGCTAATATCGAGCTTATGGAAGAGCAGAAGTCACTAAAACACTCTTCAGATGAAAATCTTGAGTTGAAAGCTTACATGGAAGATCTCTTGTTGACGAAAAATTTCATTGAGGAGTTGATGGAGAAAGGTTAGCTAATTGAAAGACTGGAAGAAGAACTTATTGAAATGAGTGATTCACTTGGGCAAATGAATCATAACCTTGAAGGTTTGAAGAGTGATCTGAATAAGTTACTAAGGAAAGGGATTGCCTTGATTCTGAGGTACTTGTTTTGAAAGAGCAGCTAGAAATGGCACAAGCTGTTGCTAAAGAAAATGAAGCAATTGCTACAGAATCTCGACAGGTGCTTGCTGATTCTTTTTTATCATTACCTTATTTCTGATTTTTCCCCTACTTGTGTCATGTTTGGTTCTCAATGTTTTCCCTTTCGATCTCAGATAGTTGAGGCAAGGAAGAACTATGCTGAAGAGGAGGAGGAGGTGAAGCTATTAAAGAAGTCTGTGGAAGAGCTAGAATATACTGTAAATGTATTGGAAAACAAGGTCAGCTCATCAATGGTTACTAGGATATATACAGAACGTTTCTTGTATTACGTTTAATTCGCTTAATAGTTTTCTCAAGTAGCTTTTACTTTCCATTTCTTTTAGGTGGAGATTGTCAAAGGAGAGGCTGAAAGGCCACAGTTGCAGAGAGAGGAGCTAGAAGGGGACCTTATTGAAACAGTTCATGTGCTGATTGTTGATATTGTGCATGGATATAATTACTTTTGAAAACTTTAAATATGAACTTTAAACAGTTCATATGATTAGTTTTGGAAAATTGATATTGTGCATGGATATAATTGTTTTGTTGATATTGTGTTGATTGTTGTCTTGATGAATGTTAAATGGGTGAAATATGCACAGGTTCAGTCGTTTGTTGATTATGATATTGTCAACGGTGGTTGATAGAGAAATGTGGTAAAAAAAATCAAATTTAGCCTCGGTTGATGCCAAAAGAGGCTAAATCCATCTTTAGTCTCAGTTTTGCCTCAATTACATAAACTGAGACTAAAACTCCCGTGGCTAAAGGCTTTAGCCTCGGTTGTTGAGAACTGAGGTTAAAAATAGTTTTAGCTTCGGTTGGAGGTAACTGAGGCTAAATTTGGATTTAGTCTCAGTTGGAAATAATGGAGGCTAAAATTTTGATTTGGTCTCATTTCGAGAAAATTGAAGCTAAAAGATTCTTTTAGCCTCACTTGAAGAACCGAGGCTATAAAAGTCATTTTAACCTCGGTTACTAAAACTGAGGCTAAAGCCTTTAGCCACGGGGGTTTCAACCTCGGTTTGGATAACTGAGGCAAAACTGAGGCTAAAGGCTTTAGCCTCAGTTTTTAACATTTTTAGCCACAGTTTTGAACTGAGGCTAAAGCCATCTTTTCTTGTAGTGTGTATAAGAATAATGTTTGAAAACTCAGAATTCAAGTTAGAACTGGCAAAGGCTTAAATCCTAGTTGAATTGAAACTCTACTTGGTTGCCTTTATCTAGTTTTGGATGAAAAAAAAAAAATCTTCTGTATGAGTGTTCTGTGATCTGTTTTGTCATTCTGCGCTCTAATTTGATATCTTCTATACAAAGCATTCTTCTGCATCAAAACCTGAACTTTTCGATGGATATTGTTAAGCCTTCCACTTTGTCTAGCATTAGCTCCACTGCCTCTAGAAGATTGGGTAGAAGCATTGATAGAGACAACCCTTTCAAATGAAGCAATTTAATTCATTGGTAGAGGTATAAATATTGAGATACCATCTGTAAGCTTTTACCAATAAACTAGAAAATTCCACCTGATTATCCAATGAGGCAAAAGCTCAAAAGGCTGATCATTTTGAGTTGCACTATTCCTTAACTGCCCTGATTGGTGAACATTATTTTCTACTAAATGCAAACGTCTTAAGGCTGCTGCAATGTGAAATGAAATGCTGCTTGCATATAATAGCTCTCCAAATAATTAAATACATCTCTGGGGAGCAAAACAAGAGAAGGAAATTCACCCCTTTCAACCAGCACTTATAGCCCTATCAATTTGGTTTAATAAATGATGAATATATTCTTCTGGCTTATATCTCTCTCCACAGTTACCAGTAGAAGATACCTTTGCAGCCAATTCCATGTCCATCACACTTAAAGATGCATTATGAAATGAACTGCCTGCAATTGCAGAAAATTTTGGCTCATCTTCAATATGGTCTAGTCTTTTCAGATCAAACTTTCCATCTAGAAACCTAAACACAATTTCAACTTTATATATATCTCCACTCCTGAGGGATTCATGACCATGACTAAGTGAGATGGATTCATAAATCTGACAATTGGGACAACGTTCCAAGCTTCATCATTCTCTCTATTAAAAAATAAAAATAAAAATCGGGATTGCGGCATTTACTATCTTGGATAAATTTGATTTTATTTTTAAATAGAAACTCCTTTCAAAAAATCCTTGGTGACCCAAAAAGGAATATGCCAATGCATTTCTTTGCAAGCCTTTCCTAGATCCATCGAGACATCAGCACCTGCAGAGATCAATTCAATAAAATGGAAGGTCTCCCTCCAGAAGATTTGTTCACATCCTAGACAAAGAGGTTCCTAATTCAATTGAAGAGAGCATCTTGAGACATTTCAGTGAGTTTTTCAAGGACTTTATCTAGTTTTGGATGAGAAATTCATGAGAATGCCGATACTTAAACAGGAAATACACAAATGTCTGAACCATCATTTGTTCTTATGTGGGGGCTCCATCGTGGGTTAGAGGCACTGCAAAAAATCATCCCCATTGGTTGATCCTAATATCTGTCTGGGCCCACAATACCAGCAGCTTATAATACCTAGATATGGCCAGCATGTATGATGGATGCCCTTTTAAATTTGAGCATAAGTAGCTAATGTAACATGAATGGACTAATGGTCATGCTATATACCTCTTGTGCAGTGGTCTTCTGTGAGGATCGATGATCAGAAGACTGGAAATCAACTACTTCGTGGATGAAGAGATGGTCTTCCAAGTCTGTCATCAAAGTTGAAGTCACCCTGTGTGGAAACCATTTCCCATAAGAAACAGAAATGCAAGGAAGTATACCAGCACTGAGTCTGAAATCATTTCACACAACAAATCGTTTCTATGTATTCGCATCAAACAACATAGAAAAATCCCTAATTAGGGTTTTAACATAGTAAATCCCTAATTAGGGTTTCAATATTGTAAATCCCTAATTAGGAAATCACTAAGGTTGAAATTGATGAAATCTAGACTCTTACATGTTTCAGATCTTCATCATAATCACTAAGGTTGAAATTGATGTCTGCATTGACTCCCTTGAAATTAGGGTGGTTTGCCCAAATGAAAATTTTGAAAAACCAGTCTAAAAACAGGGGCCTTCTTCCAAAATGACAGCAGAGAGAGAAGATAGAGTCGAGGGCTGGTAGATGGAGAGAGTCGTGGAGTTGTAGAGAGAAAGAGAGAGAGAGAGAGAGAGAGAGAGAGAGAGAGAGAGAGAGAGAGAGAGAGAGTTAGGGGTAGGAAGAAGGAGAGAGTGATGGGTAGGAAGAAGGAGAGAGTCGCGCAGGGGCTGGGAACAAAATGAGGGTAGGCCGCGCCAGTAGGGTTTTTTTTAAATATATATATATATATACACAGCAAGATATCCGTTGGGTAGGGTCTTACATAGCGCTGATAAAAGAGGAACGCAAATGCCGTTTGTACCTCTTTTTGTTGTAGTGATGGTGTATGATTCCCGGCCCAAATAAATCGTGTCCCTCTCAAATTGTTCATGTGGTGTGGCCCAACTGGACCAAAGGCATAGGAATGCATTTGATGAATAGATAGATGTCATGAATGCATCTCATATGCCCCACAAAGCCCGACACCACCACTAGCTATGGTGGAAACAATAACACTGGAGCACACCGTCCAACCTATGTCTAACACCAAACTAATCTATGGCCTATAAGTGGGGGCGAGGCCGTTAGGTGCAAATATCCTTTATTGGGCTCAATAACAACTTTAGATATAAATCAAACATGCAATAAAGAAAGAAAAATCCAAGCACACACAAAGAACACATGAATTTTACATGAAAAACCTATGCAGGAAAAAATTATGGTATAAAGCGATGAGCAATCCACATTATAATTAAAAGAATAAAAGAGATGGAACAACTTATAAATAGAAACCCTAGCTTTAACCTCAAAACCTTAGGGAATTCATTCTAGGCTCTAAAACCTGTTCTTCTCTTACCCTAATCAAGATTAGAAGCATAGTTATACACTTTCATATGCAATTAGAAACAGAACCCGTACTTACGCATTAGGTTCAGTTGAATCATGAGACCTTCTCGGTCAGGTCGAACCATACTGACGCACAAACCTTTGGTTGAACTGAAAACATGAAAAAAGTGGACAACGTGCTCCCTGAGAATCCACCCTTAATTCAGTCGAACCGATGATTAATTATGTTGAAATGAGACAGGATATCTTTGCACCAGATTAAAGGCACTCGATCAATAATCTTCGTAATGGGTTTAATCCTCCATCTTCATTGCTCCAAGCCGCTATCACCATCTCAAATTATCTTCAAAGTAACATCATCACCATCGCTTCTCATGCACACTCCGTCTTGATTTCTCTTTCGCCAAGCCTAGAGAAATCGAGCAAAACTTGAACTTCTCTATAGGAACAACCTTCGTAAGCATGTCTGTTGGATTCTTGTTGGTGTGAATTTTCTCAAGAGTGACACCTCCTTTCTCTAGCATCTATCAGATAAAATGATGATGAGCATCAATGTGTTTATGTCAGAAATGAAACGCCAAGTTCTTCACCAAATTGATTGTGCTCTCACTATCATAATGCACATGCACAACTTTCTGCTAAAGCCCCAAGACATTTATAATCCATTTCAACCAAACAACTTCTTTAAATGCTTTTGTCACTGCAATGTATTCAGCTTCAGTTACAGGAAGTACAACCACAGACTTAAATTTTGGCATCCAATTGATAGATCCACCCACTAACACAAACGATTAATTAGAAGTGGACCTTCTATTATCCACATTCCCTACATAATCTGCATCTACATAGCATACACGTTTCTCCTCAAAATTTTTAAAAACTAAGACATAGTCTATCGTAACTCGTATGTATCGAAGTAACCATGTCACAGCTTCCCAATGATGCTTATCGGGGTTTGATATGTATATGCTCACAACACCCACCACCATATGTGAAATATCCGGTATTGTACTGTAACGCCCTGAAAATCAGCACCCGAGTACATAGACTCCGATCTCGAGTTCTCAGGTGTTAACCAAATGAAAACGCACGTGTGTCCTTATTCAGATTCAATTTCATTTCACACATAGATAATCAAAGTAGCGCAATTCGAATTAGCAGATCCAAAGCGAGGTAGAGACGACAATAGATTCAGAAATATGGGGCTAAGGGTTAAACATACGTACAATTTCCATTGTGATGATCACCCAAAATAGGATTATACAAGCTATAATATATATACCCAATATTATTAAAGTGTAAAGCTTTCAGTTTACTCTCAATTCTCCAAAACATGACGGCTTCAGCGCGACCTAATATAAGCCTACCCGTTTGAGGTTTTACTAGTACTTACATCAATGATATGTCTGGTTGCTATTTTAAAATACTGTCCCAGGTGGGAGTGAGTAGCTAACTCAGTGGTTTCATTAGTTCTAAGTTACACATGCTATCGACCTAATCAACACAGGTAATGATGAAACAATAAATCAAACATTTCCTAAATACTCTTATTAAATGTGCATATGAAGATATGACATGATGCATGCTCTTTCCAAACAACACTCCCTCACACGAGACTCTAACTACCTAGTTCGTAAATGACAACACTCCCTCAACATGCGACAACCACGCTTGTTTCGCCACATTCTAATCTAATGCGATGCGATGAATGATCATGTTAGCCGAGTAATTATTTAGTTCAATTCATCCAGCATATTAGCGAAGCTAGGATACCGACGTTATATCACGAGTCCTTATCTGGATCATGTGTCTCGTTGCCGTACGTAGCAACTCCTTACCAGTGTCATTTGATCCAAATTTAGGTGTTACCTATTTATCCCACAAATCAACAATTCTAAAGGTACAGTATGATATCTAAATATATGAGGATCAACCCAGTATGGGTCATCATCAAAATCAAGTATGATCACTTAGTTCCGAGGTTGTAACAGCCCACAACACACTGCCCCGACCTACTGGAGTGCTATGTTCAAAGCCTGACCGATCCCACACATGGAACCGGATGATAAACCACGCTCGGACCACAACCCGGATGAACAGTGGCTAGGGTATTACAGAGGTGTGGGCTTATCACATTAAACCAAATCAATGCAAAAGAAAGGGCTCGTTACCTAATTCCATTCACACCCGGTTGTTCAAACGATACTCTAGCACAGAACCATCGACCGGGTAATTTGACGGGGTCCATTCGAATAATGGTCTATCACCTTCATCAGTGCTCACTGGTCAATATGGGGAGGCTCGTCACCCCAGCATATGCTAACAGATTGGACACGGTATCCTATACCACCATGACTGACTCATGAGTCTTAGTTGCTCATTGGTCACTACGGGGAGGCTAGTCACCCTAATGTAGGTTGACAGCTCAGACACGGTGTCTCATACCACCATGATCGACTCATGAGTCTTAGTGGATCTATCGTACTAACAGTTATGAATGAACACATCCATTGAGAACGGGGTATCCTAGATTCTATTTAGTCGTGTCATACATTGTGAACGTACATGATCAGTTGGCTAGTGGGCTAATTTGATTAACCTGGGAGAACTATGATGCAACCGACATTGGGTGCAAGCATCCCATGTAATCCAACTACTATTGGTCTTTCGTATTCAACCCGGGTCGATCGAACAAGCCTAGGGTGGCCGCCCTAACTTGTGCCACTCTTTTAGTTCGGGCAGTTAGCCAACTGACCTAACATCATAAAATTCCTAAGTATCACTATGGACTAAACATTATATCACACAATTATAGCATGGGTTCTACTACACAATCATTCAAGCATTTCATCGAACATGTGAGCATCAATGAAACAACACATCTACTTAGGCATTTTATCAAACATGTGGGCATCAACAAAATAACACATTCAGTTGAGCATTCAATCAAGCATATGAGCATCCATGAAACAACACATTCAATCACCTAGATATTTTATCAAACACGTAAGCATCCATATGCAACCAATAACATATATTATAGAAAAATGAAATTGTCAACATATTAGCATGCACAAATTCATCTATAAGCAGTTAATCATTAACTGAGACCCTCAAGGGTCGATAAATAGAAACTTAGAAATAATGGTCCACACCTTATGACGATCCGCTTGACTCGTGGCACTCCTAGGATTAGAAAATTGGGAAAAATGAATCCTATACTAATTTAGAAATAATTAGGTAAGATTCATACAATTCATCCTAGAAAAACCTAGGTTGGGAAGTAAGATTTATTTTTTACCTTCTAATCGTGAATGTGGTGGATTTAGCGGAGGAAAACGATCAATGCTAGGGCTTTGATTGGAAGAAACCGATGAAAGGAAAGCATTAAAGCCTCCCTCCACTCCTACTCTCTCTTCTTCTCTTCTTCTCTCTTCCTCTTTCACTCTTTCTCTCCTTTAAAAAATACAAATTCGTATGGGGAGAGGGGGTGCCCAAAAGAGGCCCTTATATAGTGTCAGATGTTGCACAAATTGCCCCAAGGGCTAAGTTTTTATCATATTAGCCCTATGGGAGAGTGTTTCTAACCTCTAGGGCCCATTATGGGGTGTACATGTCGATATACACTATATGATAGTTAACCTATGACGATCTATGTATAAATATGATCGGCCCATCATTTGGATGTACCAACCAACAGATATGATTAGAAGTTTGTTTAATAGTCACCGATGGTTGATCGGGACCGCGACTATACGGATATGAGTAGTGAAATATCATTAACTCATGCCTCGAGTTTGGTTATGATCTAAAGGTTAGAAAGCCACAACTTTACGAAAGAGTGAAAGGTCTATTTCACTTAGGTTTCGAATTTCGGCCTAGGGGATTCGCACATTGCAAGCACTTAGCTTTCGGCCTAAGTAGAGCTGTTTTAGGCACTTTCTTGGTTTGCCACTCACGATGGACATCAAGCCTAGTGAGACGGACATTATTCTATAGTTTCGGAACTAGTGGCCCACTAACGAACAGTCTAAAGCTTGTTCAAAAAATCAGAGTATTTCTATAATGAATTAGGTATTGAGATTTCTCATGGGAATTGATTAGGGTTTAGATTAACTATGTTCATAGTGTGGCTTATTTATAATTAGTGGAAGTAGAGATTTGGTCATGATTACTCTAAACCATCGGTTTTAGGCTAAAAGAGTAATGGGGTTAATTTGGTCTATTAGTTAAGGTTTAGGCCTTATCTGACTTGGCTTCGGGTAGATCTGAGAGTGAAGGAGGGTTTTGGGAGAGTGAAAACAAACTGGAAAGGGGTAAAAGGGGGTGTAAGGTCATGAGAGGGGACCCCCGCACGTGGGAGGGACCCACATGGTCATGGAAGTGCCGCCGCGCTCCTTTGGAGCCTTCGGCGGTGGTCAGTCCCCTATGGTTTGTGTTTTCGCTCTGTGGGACCCACTGGGTCCCCCTAAATTATCTGTTTCATCTTTAAGTTGAGTATAGTGCATGTACTGTGGTGTATGGGCTGTTTTTAATCAGTGGTAGGTTGGTTAGATTTGGGCCCTATGTGAACAAATCATGAGGCTAAACTCGATACTTAGTGATTGGGTGGGTTCATCGGCTTTTTACGGTTGATTTATTGAATTTATGCAGTTCTTTACTGGTACCACCCGTCTATAAACTAACAGTGAGTATTAATGGTCAGTAAGTAATAAGATAAGTTAATTATATAAAAAAAATTCAAGAATTTTTGAAAATCCAAAATAGTGAAAATCCAGGACGTTACATGTACAGACTATGACATACCTAAGACTAACAATCACGCTCGAGTACGGCACACAAGATATATGCTTCTTTTCTTCATCTGACGTAGGACATGAACTCAAAGAAAGTCAAAAGTAAGTATGTGGGGTGCTAATTAGTTTAACATTTACCAGTCCAAACTTAACCAAGACCTTCTCAAGATACTCCTTCCGAGATAACCATGGTTTTCTCCTTTCACTATCTATATGTATATCAATGCCGAGAATCCTCTTTGTAGCCATCGGATCTTTCATCTTAAATGTCCTGGATAACCGAGCCTTTAAGATGTTGATTTTAGACATGCTATGACTGACGATAAGCATATCATTAACATACAACACTAGAATAATGAATTCGCTCTTAGTGCTCTAAAGTAGACATAATGATCGAATTTTCTTTTGATAAACTCAATATGAAAGAATCAAATTTCTTATACCACTGCTTAAGTGACTATTTCAAGTCATACAATGACCTCTTTAACTTGCAAATTAAATTCTAGTTTACTTGCACATCGAACATTTCAGGTTGCTTTATGTAGATCTAATTTTCTAGTTCCCCACGTAAAAACATAGTCTTCACATCTAACTGTTCTAGTTCTAAATTGTATTGAGCAACCAAGGCGTAACACCCCATACTTTTCAGTACTCGGGTGTTACCACATAACCTAACTTAGTATAGACACTAGTCTAATTAAATTAAATGTCCCCATGTCCTAGCATAAAACCTGAACGTAAAGACCGCTACATCATCAAATAAATCTTGTATTCAAATTTCAATCACTTGATAGATAAATCAAACCGCCCATACATCAAATGATACTTCATAAGTACATTATTTTGTGCAAACATAGATCAAACTTTATGGATGTATTTTAATAATTTACTTGAAAATGTATGGAATATGGTGATATATATATATATATATATATATATATATATATATATATATATATATATATATATATATTTAATGTATATGAAATATTTTGAAAATAATATTATGTTAAATAAACATGATGAGTGGTAATTTCACAATGTATAATTGAATTATAATATTAGTATAGCATTAAATATTCTTCATAAATATGCAAACAAAAATTGTTAGATATTTTAAATAAAATCGAGTATTTAACAATGTGATTTCAAATATGATATTGTACTATTTTCAATTTATATGTAGGTATAATATGATATTGTATATTATGAATTTTATATTAATAAATATGTGATTAGTAGCATGTTAATATTAGAAATTATATTTATATCTATGTATGAGTTTTAATTATGTTAATTACATGTTAATCCATATTAATATTAGTATTAGTTAATAATGTAGGAGGAAAACCTTAAATGGACCCTTGAACCCTTTTAACCATTGACGTTCAGTTTCGAGCCGATCCGACCATTAGATTAGCGGGAATCCACCAATGTGACCCAAATCAAGCCATGGGGCCCACTTGAGGCTTGGATCTGCCTGATTTTGGCCAAGAGGCCCTGAACAGGACCTTCCAGGATGAATGGGCGGAGTGGATTTCTCACAAACATCACGGTGGACCCCACACCTGCGTCGCACGTGCACCACAGGGGATGCACCCGCTGTGCACCAGGCTAGTTAGACCGGTCAGCACGGGCTGACCCGTGCTTCTCTAAAATGGAGAGTTTTTCTCTCTCCCTCTCGTTGCGCCAGTCGACGGACAGCGTCCGTTTTGGACCCACCATGGCCCACAAATGTGGACCCACCTTGATGATCCAGACCGTCCATCGTGTGCACGGATTAGGTCCAACCTAAACCTAACCTTTTTCACGTGTTGGCGAACGTGTGCACGTGCACCATCTTCGACCCAAGCAAGACCTGCAAAGACAATGTTTCTGAAAATGGAAACCTGTCTTCCTTCCAGCTCAGCGATCCGCGTGCCCTCTCCCCTTCCAATCCCAGCCATCCTTCCTAGCGAGATCTCAGCCGTTCATTCCAACCGCGGTTTAGGGCTTCAAAACCGTGACCGGTCCCATTCCGCCCACTATTTTGGGAGGCGGTTTCAACCAGAGGAGATCCTGGCCACTGGCTATTGATCCGACGGTTTAGGAGGGATCAGGGCAAGCATAAGAGGCGAGAGGATCGAGGAAACGGGAGCTCACCCTCCATTTTCGCAGCCACAACCCAAAACCGGCTGTTTCCCTCCAACCTTCGAACCCACCAAGGAAACGTTGTTAGAGCTCCATTCCGACTATCCCCCAAGCTCCATTACACCCCTAGAAATTCTCCCATGCTGTCGGAATGGAGAAAGAATCATCAGAAAGAGATCTGCCATGATCGTCCGACCTTCTTCCTCAACCACACTGTACCAAATGGGCCGACTCAGGGGCGAGTCGGGGTGGTCAGTGGCTCGGTTATGGTAAATACAGAAAGGAGAAAGAAGGAGAAGAAAGAAGAGAGGATGAGGGATTGGAGTGGTGCAGTCTGTTGCACCAGCTCGGCCCGACGGAGTTGCCGCTGCACCCAGGCCCGCTGACGTGACTCAGTCCAGCCACTGAGTCACTGTCCCGCCCCTGGTATGGCTTAGAGTATCTCTGAATCTCCAGAGAGAAGGAAAAACTAGGGAAGAAGGAGGGTGTCGGGCTGACTGTTACATGCCGCACCAACCGCTCATGCCAACCCCAACTGAGTTTGGTCTGGGCTAGGCTAGTGCTGACTCGTTTCTGACTGGTTTCGGTCCCAAACCGACTAGGTTCTCAAAGCAGCAAACTGTTGCTTGTCCTTTGCACGACCAGAAGGAAGGAGGAGGAGTGAGGAGGCTTCGTGCGGTGGCTGTCTTCCCGCACTAGCTCAAGCCGAGTCCTTCACTCGCTGTCAAGTTGGCCTGGGCATCCAGTTGCTGCTGCTGGACCTCCAGCAGAGGGAAAAAAATAGGAGGAGGGAGAGAGGAAGAAGAACGAGACAGGTAAGGGAATTGGTTGCGAGTTACTGCCGAGTTGACTCGGTTGAAACCGAGTTTGACTTGGTCGAGTCAAGGTTGGGCTTGGTCCAGACATTGCTGGAAAATTCCAGCAAGGAAGAAAAGAGGAAGGAAAGGAGAAGAAGAAAGAGAGAGAAGGAGAGAGAGAATGTAGAGGTGTTGGTGTTTATGTTGAGCCGAGTCAACTCAACTCGAACTGAGTCAGCCAAGATAAGTCCACCTCCTCCCAGATTTAAATGATTTCAATTACAATTAGATAGTAGTGTTTTATTTTACCATTATTAAGTATCACTATTGTTAGGATCATTAATAGCACATATGATTAACCATCAGTAAAAGGCCTATATTGGTTAATACAAACAGATTTTCATGATTAAATAAGAGTGTCTTACTCTTCATTCTTAATTATTATCATCAATAGTAGATCTTAGTATTTATTATCATCATTAGAGTTACTATAATTATTACAATTATTAAATGTGGCTAACCATTGATATATAGGTTAATTTTGCTAAGTATTGGTTATTATCATGTTATTCTTATTTTGTCATTGTAGGTTGTTGATAATAAGATTAACATTATTAGTATTAATAGGCAATTATTATTTATTTTTACTCCATTATAATATTATTTTAATTAGGTGAGTTGAACTTCAAACCCTAAACGAAAGTAAAGGATTAGATTAATGAATAGAACCCTAAATCTAAATGATCCAAACCATAGGTCATGATCTTAACCATAGATAACATATGAAACTTGGATCTAACTATACAAAATTTATAATTGATGATAGGATTTGACTCTAAGGGCGCACGTACCTCCTAACGACATAAGTAGGTGATCCTATACGTCAGGTGATGATTCTTCCCCTTGAGCTTTCCATCTTCTCATTAGCTTAAGTTATAGTTTTTATTAAAAATTATAATTGATATCTCTCTCTCTTATAATCACATGTATTAGCTGGTGGAAATTGAATTGCTATATTACCTGCTTAATGTTCATCCTGTATATTTGTTCATGCTTGTGGATTATTTGTGTATTGCTTATGGACTTTGAACTGGTACATTAGTGGGAAACCCCCACCTATAAATGTACACCCATACTTGGGATGTAACCCGACTGGTTGTGATTAAAATGGACCTTCGACTTAGTGGTTATTGAGTAGTGGTCTAAATGAATCATTGATGTGGGCCTACCATCCAGGGTTATTGTGTCCAAATGGTTTTCAAGGATGGTCTTTTATCGCATGGTTTTGACACTCGCCCTATGAGGCTTATTTTGATATTGCCCTATGTGGCTTGTTTGATATCGCCCTATGTGGCTTTGTTCTGGTATTTCTCCTATATGGGTTCGATGTTTTATACCGTGTAACCATGTGATGGTAAGCCCCATATACTCTAATATGATTGGTCACTAGTCGATAGGTTTCCATTAAACATCCTAAGATGGTAGCCTCATGAGCCGGGGATGGTGGTAATGGGACACTATACCCGAGCTGTCGGCCTACGCTGGGCCATGTGCTTCCCGTAGTGACCTTTGAGCTTATCTAAATTGGCTGGTTGTAAATGGACTAATAATAACTTGGCTAATCATGCATGCATGGCATACTACGACGACTTGGATCATTATGCCCATACGATTACACCGCGTGTTATGCTAATGACCAGCTGATCAATTTATGATGATGACTTGGATCACTCATGCCCATACGATTACACCGCGTGTTGCGCTGATGACCAGTCATATCTTTAGGTGATGACCCCATTGCCTATCTGGATGTTTTTCCTGGGGCACCGACCGTCCGGATGATTTACCCGGGTCGATGATTGCATTCATGCATCCATGCACCTAATAAGACTGCATTTACTCTGTTTTGGTTGTCTGGATGTTTTATACTATTTCTTACCTAATGCGGCGGTGTGTAATCTTGAGGGGAATTCACACTGAGTTGGCCACTCATCCATCAAATATACAACCGTACAGGTAGTACAGGTGGCTTTAGTGATATGCATGTTCAGACTTGATGAGGAGCAGGGTACGATTGCCAGGGATGCATGGCTGTATTTACCTGGAGGGGCTGCGTGATCTTGCGGCTTATATTCATATGCTTTCCGCTATTCTTCATGTATTAAATGCTTGTAAATTTTGTACTTGTTAAATTCAGAGACATTGGTTTGTATAAGTCATTATGGGCAGCTTCTCGTAAATTTGAATGATAATGGAATTTTCCTTTATGACGATTTGTCCACACTACGCTTAGTTGCTTACTCTGATGAAGGAAAAAAAAATGTACACACAAATTTGACCATCCTTTAAAGCTAACACTCGGGTTTCTGGGACACGGGTCACATACTCGGGTCCTGTATTGAGCAACCAAGGCCAATACAAATGCGACAGATACTTACTTTACCACTGGCGTGAATATCTTACTGAAGTCGACACCCTCCTTCTGATTATTACCCTTCGCTTTTCGATCACTTTCTGCCCAACGGGCATCTCCGTCAGTTCCCATGTTTCATTTTTGTAAAGAGAGTCCATCTTATCATGCATTGATGCCATCCACTTCTCTTTATCTCTATGTTCTAGAGCTTCTTGAAAAGTAGACAAATCTCCCTCATCAGTAATGAGAGCAAATGCAACGTTTGAGTCATCCTTGTATCTCAATGATACCTTGCGATCTATTGGTAGATTTCTCCTAATAGGTGGCTACTCCACCTTTTCTTGTACCTTTACCTGCAACTTAGGTACTTCAAGTGTTTCATCTATTTCAACATCAACAACTAATTTTTACGCTTTCTTGTGCTCATCCTTTCGAAATAAGGAACCTTCATCAAACTTAACTTCTTGACTAAATATGATTTTTCCTGAAACCCAGTTATATAATATGTAACCTTTTAGCCCATTACCATAACCAACAAAAGTACACTTCCTAGCCCTTTGGGCTAACTTATCTCTCTCAACTGATAGTACATGAGAGTAAGCATCACAACCAAATATACATAGTCCCAAGTAATTAAATGCATGACCATTCCATACTTCATCTGAAACTTTACAATTGGTAGCTTTAGAGGGGGATCGATTTATTAAATAGCAAGCCGTAGACATGGTTTCAACCTATAGCTCCTTGCCTAACCCAAAATTACTCAACATTCTCGTTAAATTTCCTAAAAGTAAATTCTTTGACATTATTTATCCTCAGAATTTTCACTTTTCTACCAATCTGTTTTTCAACCATTGCCTTCTAGGTCTCAAGAGTGGCAAATGCATTGGATGTATATTTCAAATAATAAATCAAACCTTCCTAAAGAAGTCGTCAATGAATGTAACAAAGAATGATGACCCTGCATAAAAATAAGTGACGACCATCACACATCTGAATACACATAGTCAAGTTGATCTTTACTAACATGTTTTCTAGTTTTAAAGCTTAAACTTGATTGCTTCCTGTATATGCAATGCTTATATATATCTAAATCAAAACTTTTAAAACTAAGAATTAAATGCTGATAAAGAAGTACATTCCACAAACGTGTTGACATGAACTTCTTTATAGACGTTGTAGCTCCACCCGATATAGTATTCCCGATCAACTTATAAATATTTCCTGTCCTCTGTGCTATCATAACTGTGAGTAACACTTTTGAAACCTTTAGGATACATTTATAACAATTTGCACCTAAGTGCATTTATAGTTCCCAAAGAGATCAAATTCTTCTTTAAATCTGGAACGTCCCTTATATCTGTTACAGTATGCTCAACATCATCAATTATTATGATGCGAACCGAACCAATTCCTATGATCTTACAAGTATGATCATTGCCCATAAGAACCACACCACCATTATACATGCTATATGTGGTGAACCAACTCCGATGAGGACACATATGGTATGATGCCCTTCCTTTGGGCCGAGATTGCAACATGTGAGCAGTCTTCACAACATGAGGTTGGGTGAATATCAATAAAATAAGGCCAAATAATTCAACATTTTTGTGGAAAGATGGACCATTAGATCCTACGCTGTTAATACCATCCACCCCACCCATTTGGCCATAGCCAGACAATGAACTCCTTTAGGTCGAACACTACCTGTTTGGAGACAAATGCCACCTCATACGTCCTTGATGCATGATGGTTGTACCACGCTCTTGATCTAAGTTCCAATAGGTATGCTTAGTCACATCCACTTTAGTGGAGCACGTAACCCATAATATCCACTAAACCGTAGAAACTAGGACCCCATCCAATCCAATTGCCCCTAATGGATATTCTTGATGCCACATAAACAAGGAGACGGGTGAACTAAACCATATGGGTCACTATATGTAGTATGTCTAGCTAATTGCAATGCATAAACCCATGAAAAATTGAATGAGCATAATGCCCATAAATGTTGTCCAATGTTATTAGGCTAGTATCTTTGAGATTAGGCCTAAGTGACTAATGCCGATAATCCAAACAAGGTTTAACCACTTTCAATTTTAGCATGATGAGTTTAAGCATTACCATTCATCTATCATGATAATGCACATGTATAGATAATCCTTATTAATTGGTGTGGGTATCACATCCATATCTACTCATACAAACCAAAATAAGCAAGATTGTACATTTTAACCAAGTACCTAAAAATTAGGCTTAGAAATAAGCATAATGGAAAATCCTTCCTTAAATGGGTCCCAATCAAGTGCCTAAAAATTAGGCCTACAACTAGGCTTCTTTAAGGCACTATAAATGGGCTTAAAACATGCTCACAACATAGTCTAAAACAACCCCAAAGTGGCCTAAAATCATGTCTAAAATAAGCTCCATAACTAGGTTAAAATTTGGTCCAAAATAATCCTTAAAACTTTGCCAAAATTAGGCCCAGAACCAACCACAAATCAGGCCCTAAAATTGGCCTAGAACTATCCTCAAACCATGCCCATATTTAGGTCCAGAGGCAGCTTAAAATTAGGCCCTAAAACAAACCCAGATAATAGCCCCAAATTAAGCCCTGAATGGGCCCAAATTGAGCCCAGAATCAGGCCTAAAATCTTGCCAAAAGCATGCCCAAATAGGGGTATCAGAATAGCCCAAAAAACCAGGCTTAAAGCTTGTATAAGATCAGGCCCAAACTATTGGCAATCGAGCCAACTGTTGAAAACAAGTCCACTCATTAGCTAAAATAAGTTTTCCCATTGAGGGCCTCATTTGAAGCACCTAAAAGAAAAGGAAAAGGGTAAAGAACCCTAGCCGCTACAACTTCTCGCCTACCCCAGAACAACAACCAGAGGGAGGCCATTGCCAACCTTCGCCGATTTTGAATCCAACTGCTCTATCGTACAATAACAATACGTTAACGAGTCTATCTTCTTCCCAAATGCCAACAGTTGGGTCACCTTAATGCCACGTGAAAATGGCTATCGCATAACGCCAATGCCATTGTAGAGGAAAAATGATACATGTTGCCAAAGCTCTCCGCAATCTCAATACATAAATATGAATTACTTCTCGCAAGAAGATCGACATTTGTTCATCGAAAAAATGGGTGAACCCATTGATTCCAATCATCCATAGGTTCGGATAGAGGAGATTGCCACTACCAATGGTTGCTGAATGGACTCTTGCTCCAGAGGAGAGCCCCGACATCATAACCATAACGATAGCCAAGGCAGATAATGTTAGGTGCAATTTTTAAATCTAATCCATGACTGTCAATCCCCAACTTGAGTGTTGTCACTGTTGGAAAGCATTAATGATCGTTGGTAGCCACCAAAATGCTAATCCACCCCTGTTGTCATGGCCGTCACGAACCAGAGATATTACACCCTGAAATTCGGATACAGAGTGTGCACCCTTAGACCCAAGTTACGGCACATGACTTGTACACCACGTGTACGAAAACCATTCCTTCATACCATTTTCCAGAAGCTTAGTTAAAATGTACACTAAGTTTTCAAAATCAAACTTTAAGCAAAACATCTCACATTCATTTATTTCAATCACATACACATATATCCACCATCATGATCATTTATGGGCATTCAACCATTCACTAAAAGAGCTTTAACTATTCATAACTTTCAGCTACTAGAGCCGACCTTTTATTGATTAAGGACATGATCAGGGTCCACAATATTCTCAAATATGGATCTCTTCATATCTAGTCATTGATACAGGGTTTGTAATCATAACCATTTCATGCGGGGTCCACTTGATTAATTAAAGTGGTCTCTACTATTTTCACTTACATTTCAAATAATCCAACAATTATAGTTAATCATAAATTAAACTAATGACTCAATTAATTAGAGTCTTTAAATTCAAAGTATAATTAGTATGTTTTTATCCTTTGTCGATTGGACCGAGTCGAACCAACAAAGTGCATGCTCTATCAAATTTGGTTAGGATCTCTCTATCGATTTGGATTGATAATCATATGTGTCAAACTGACAAACTCTGGAATTCTACTCTGTTTTTTAGACATGAATAAAGGTTTTGAGATTTTTCTTATTGAATATCTAGAGTACACTTTAAATATATTGGTTTGATCCTAACCGATTCATGATTTGTTAAGGAATTATTTAAGTAGAGCCAAATAATCAATTTGATCTGAAACCTTAGTAGCCCATATAGTATTTTTAATACTTCTCTTTTTAACAAATACCATCTAATCGACACGGTCCACCTGATGGTCAGATCGACCTAATATTTGTGGTTCCAACGTAATTCAACCTCAATAATCAGATGGGCAGTGTAGATCAGATATCACATGTTAGCGTAGGCTAGGCCCAATTCCTATGCTAAAAGCAAAATATAAACATCTACGTAGAGGTTAGAAGTTTCGTAATCAAACGTCTTACCTGGAGATGATCTATTGATCATATGGGACAGATCTAAGCCATCCATCGACATCACAAAATTTCATATTGATAATGGGTCAAGAGATCGCTTAGATCCAAACCATTTATGTTTCCAAAATAAAAAAATTGATTCAAAATATCCTAAGTACAATCCTTACCTTTCATCCAATTCTGGCCCATCAAACGGTCAGATCTACCCATATTGTTTGGACAACAATTTATATCTATTCTAGAATGACCATACGTAATGGGGATATGCTCTGATCTGTCCAATCACCATTTGGATTTAAGGTGTAGATGATTTTTATAGTTAAATTTGATAAAATGGTTCATCCACTAATCAAATTGATTTGAAATTTAAGGCACTATTATCTTTTGGTACTTAGGATCAAATGACCCACGCAGATCTATCTTAATACAATCAGATGTTAACAATTAATTTTATTCCTAAAATATTATTGACCAGATCCGAAATTATAAAGCATCACTTTGTTAAAATTTATCTACACACATATACAATGATCGTGTGGATGATCCACACCATCCATTGCATAGATGTGAAGAAATTAACAAAATAACAAAAAAAAGAAAAGAAAAGATCTAAGGATTGGAACTTACTTGATCAAGTCCTCAATTTTTTTAAGGTAAAAAAATTATTATTACTATTCTGAGAATCAATCATTCAACCTCACCTAAAATAAAGAGTCGCGATGGCAAGAGTCATTCCCTCAACCTTTCTATCAACCAAGAGTGTTTTTACCAACTCACCTATTGACTTTTTAAAAAATTTTTTAATTAAAAATAAAATATTTAACTATTTATTTTAGTTTTTAGTGCACCAAAATTTTAGGATTGTTACAAGAGAGCTTTGTCATAGGCCCATAGCCCTCAGACTTGTGCCATCACTACCAGAAAATTAGGCAAAGGCTACGGATTAAAGTCGTAGCTAAAGGCGTATAGCTACGGTTAAAGTCCGTAGCACGATCATAGCCATTGGTACTATAGCCATAGGTCTTATAGCTATGGCTACGGATTAAATCCATAGCCATAGAAACAATAGGTACGGATTAAATTTGTAGCAATACTTTCGTAGCTCTAAAGTATGTACAACTATGGATTTTATCTGTATCTAAAAGTAGAGCGAGAACCGTAGCAATAGGCTGAAATTAGAAAGAGCTACGGTTAATAGCCGTAGCTAATGCTTATTTTTTAATTAAATAAAATATAATAATGGCATCTCTTACCATTGTAGTACATGCCCTAATAGATCATTCATTTAATCATTCAAATACAATCATTCATTTTAATCAAACTTCATGGCTAAATCATTCATTCATTTAATCAAACATAATCATTCATTCATTCAATCAAATACAATCATTCATTTTAATCCATTCAGAAAAGTACAATACCTACATAATAGTTATATGTCTATTTAAAGTTCTCATTGACAGTAAGATCCAATGCCTTCTCGCAGCTAAATAGCTTCTCAACAATCGCAAGCGAGAACTTCATGGATGTGTCTCTATTGGTTATCAATTTGCCATCAACTAACACCCTATTCTCAGCTTCGCTTTGATCCGAAAGCTTACTGCACATGACTGAAAATAAATTTCATCATACAAACAACGTAGTCATATGAAAAAGCTATGCCTCGAAACTGAAGAACTAAATTATAGAGAAAGATGATAACGAGATGACATAAAAAGAAAGACAATACTCGAGAGCATACACTGATCTTTTCATTTCTGAAGAAGCAAAATCTGCAACAGCCAAAGACAAAATTAACATTCAGCTTTTCAAAATACCAACTAATATAGGTATAGCAATACCAACTAAATTATATATATAGAAGGCCAATATGTGATTCCAGCACAAGAAAAAGGCAGCTACTACTAAATTGGTGGTGAGTGGAAAAGTGCCACAGAGAGCTAAGATGATGCCACTATAGGCTAGAGTTATGCTGATTTTGTTTCTATGATTTAGTTCGGAGTTCAACAAAATATTGCAAGAAGTAGAGCCCCCAGCATTGCGGAGCAGCATCATTACAGATTGAAATGCTTAAAGCTTAAAACTAGGATCTTTATTCAGAAAGAAATTGTGACTCTAAAACCAAAACCAGATTTAAGATATGAAAATCTGCCAGCAAAAATGTCCTTGTTCTTGGCCATTCAGAAGTGTGAATGGGGTTTTTTCAGGCTTTGGCTTGTTCTTGGCTTCTTAATGCTGGCTTTGGCATTTAGACACTTTGTTTTGGATGATAATGTGAAGTTGTGAGCTAATGCCGGCTATGCAGAAGACCTTTACATGAGAATAAGATTTCATTTTCCTTTGTGCTGCAACAAAACTATGTTCTGGCATAGTTTCTTGATATAAGGAAATTGAGAAATAATGATTTGGCATTTTCAACGCAAAATTTCCAGGCCTAATGTCTACCCCTGATATTAATATACACTACAGAAGAACTTTGTTGGCTTTGAAGGTATTGATGACTGATGTTATCTGCATAACTATAGTAGTTTTTCTGGCATATATCCAAATTCTTTAACAAAATTTTATCATCTTTAAGATATTAGTGTTAGTTTCCACCAAAAAAAAAAAAAAAAGTTCAAAGGAAATAATAAGTTCGTTGCAAATCATGTTAAGCAGCAATGACATGAATAGTAATGAAACAGTTACAACCCAACCCATCAACATTGTTAAAACTGAAAAGTTTTTTTTTTTTTTCAAGAGCCAGATGAGAAACTATCAGATTTACCAAACAACATGCACGCTACAGCATGGCTTTTTTCCTTGTGAGAGGTAACTATGGCTAATGGAATGCTCTTAATTAAACAATTCTCCTCAAGTTCCTCATTCTACAACTCTCTGAAATTATAGCAATGATATGCTCAAGAGCATTCTCAGGGAAATACATACAGAATTCTTCTCTTCCAATTAGAGATTTTATTTCGATAGTTGGAGAGACTTAAATAAATATCTAACGGGTGGATATGGCACATGCAATGCATGTGGAGAGAGGAAGCACTTCGATGGGAGGGTGGGGAGGAGAATAATTGACATTGTTGTTCCAGAGAGTATGACACTTGATACACAAGCATGCCGAATTTGTGCATGGGATGTGGCATATAATACTCTATTTTGACCTTCAAAATTGGGAACATGCAAGGAATGGTTCATCATCCAAACACCATATTTGCTGAGTTATCCCAACCTCTGAATAGTTCACACAAATTTGCTATTAAATTCAAACCGTTGTATTCTTTTCATTTGAACCATCCAATAAATATCTACCAATTGGCTATTTACAATATCAATTCCATATAACTTCCGGTCTATTAAAATATCCCAATGCCTGCACGCTGTGCCAAATTATAGAAGTTCTTCTCTTTCTAAAAAAGATGTTTGGTGGAAAAGCACAAGGATTCACCTCTGAATAACCTAAATGCCATTTTAGTTTTAAAGCCCTTCCAATGTACTTAAATAATGAACAGGTTTAGCATTTGGAGAAAATAACTGCATGGAGAATTTTTCCTATGCCTTCTCTCATCATGTATAGTAGAGATAGTATGCTTTTAGAACAATGCCCAAGCTAGGATGAAAGCATTGGATTAAAACCAAATCATGATGAGAAGAACTTATCAAGCATGTGTATCTGACCAGAATTAACCTCAAACTGGAAAGAAAAAAAATATATCCATACCTTTTTCCGGTAGTAGGCCACACCATGAACGTTAAAAGGTATGTTCCTACTGTGGAAGGATGTCTGGAATGCTCTCCCAGATACATGTGGAATATAAGCTGAACACGTTAATTTTTAGAAACTCATCTTTGAACCAGTTAATATTATTGAAGTATAATGAATGAGGTAACTCCACCTTTCGTTGATAAAGAATTGCAATGTTACCAAAGGAACACTTAGTGTCCAAGCTAATAGACGTGAATTCTAAGATTTTATCAACAACGAATGCACATTGCGCAGCCTTGTTGTGGCATTCCTTGATAATAATCTGAACGTTGTGAAGGGTCAAATGACAAAATTTTATTATCGTGTGGAAGATGACAATGTCACATAATTAAATTGCAAATCTGCAGAAACAAACCATGAGAAGGATACTTTTCAATCCGAGGAATTATCAGTTACAACTTGCTTGAGCTGGCATCATTTTACATTATGGTGGATAAGAGATGAAGCGGCCTCAACAATACAGCGTGTTGAACGATAATTTTTAGTTAGCCTAATTTGAAATCAATAAGACAGAATTTATGGATCTATATGCCAAAATGACCAGAAAAAAGGGCAAGAATCAACACAGAACAAACAAGAACAAGCAAAACCTCTTTGTGGGCTGGAAAATCTCTATGGAATGAATCAAAGCCACAAATGTCAGCCCCGTTGAAACTGAAAATGGACTGAAGCAAGCATTTAGCATGTTTCAGCATTTATGAAATAAGACGTTGCATTTGTAAGAAAAATATATCAAGGTTATTAAATAATTTTAAAAAAAAAAAATGTGTACCTGATCTTCATCACCAACAACAGTTGTGCAATTATGAGCTGCGCAAGTAAACGTCAAAGACCATATACTGCATGGCACTTGTATCCTGAAACTGGTCTATTACTATGGCTTTCCATGTGTCCTGACACTCCTTGTACATTGAATGTCAAAAAGCCTAAAACTGTATTAGATGCCAAAAATCAACTGAATTGCAATAGTGTTACAGGAAGAACTTTGGAGAACATGAACCTTTAGGAAAATCATTTAGTAGCTTTACTGAAGAGCTGATGAAGTCATGTAATCCAGAGCATTACAGGATCTTAAAATATCATTGTAGTTCCCAAGAATTGCAGCCTGAATCAGATCAAAGCTAAGAAAATGTTTTGATAGTAAAAAGTTGACATCAACAGTCTTTAGCTCAAAATAACATCAGCTTACTCCTATCTCATCTCCCATTGTTCGACATTCCATAGGGATCTTTCCAGAAGCTTTAACCTGAATCAAATGACATTTATTGGCGTTACTTCTAGAATTGAATGCATTTAAGCCATTAAACAAAAAAGATCTTCTCCTTTGGGAGTTCCATGGGTAGCTAAGAGAGAATGGCTGGATTTAGTTATTGAATCTAAAGGGACAAATTAAAATGGTTGTCAAGCTAGATGAACCTCACATTCTTATTCAGTCTGGAAATTTGCTATTTAAAAATTTCATATAGTCTTCATTATGAAGACATAAAGTAGAGAAGAAGATAAAAAGGTACAAATGCTGTAAAATTCACCTGGGTCACGAACTTGTGCCACTTCTTTGACTTGTCTTTGAAAGACTGTGCGTTGCCAGCTATACCACTAGAGTCTTCCTCAAGTTCACTCCACCATGTATGGTTTGTGTCAAGAGGGCCTCAAGATGAATCTAATTGGTCACTCCAAAATGGAAGCTAACAGATTGAAGGCATTGGAAAGAATTGCTGCTCGGTCGCACTCTTCAGTGGCAACTTGAGTATTTTCTCTCTGCTGTCCTCTATGAGTTTCTCTGCTTCTTAATATCTGTTCTCTAGTTCTCATCTTTTCCATAGTTCTGAGTATGGAAAATGTCTGAACCACAGTGCAAAAGCCAAAAGAGCCTTTGGAGCCCAAAGCGGAACTTTTTTTTTTTTTTGGGATGCATCAGTTGGACACCTTGGATGTCTTACACAAACCAATTGGGCCACCCAATTCTCGACTTCAAAGCTTTCTTAAAGAAAAAATAAAAGATTTTTAAAGATTAAAGAAAACTAAGTAAATAAATGAGGCATTTTGGTAATTTCACACATCCAACAGCATCGACCAGTAATTTCCAATCGTGGAGCCATTATTTTGTAAAATCCAAATGAACAAGGAATTTTGCAGTAAAAATCATTCTGATGGTTTTTTTTTTTTGTCCTTTTTGAAAGATAACATTCATAATATTTAATTTAGCATCCAAACTGCTCAAGAGTCAAGAGTCACAAAAAACAACACTATTTGCTAACCTTATCGCAGTATCACTATCTAATCAAGATCAAAGCTGATAAGAAGTGGATTGGCTTTGAATTTATCAAATAGTGAATCATGAGGGGCCTGCTACCTCTCACTGTCCCATCAAGATCCAGTAGCAATAAGGTTCGTCAGATCCCAGAAAAATGGGATATGGCTACGGATTTAATCAGTAGCCATTAGATAAAAATAGCTACGGATATAATCCGTAGCAAATGTTTCTGTAGCAAAACCAGCTACAGCTACGGATATTATTGGTAGCTAAAAGTAGTGTTGAATCCGTAGCAATATGCCGAATTTTATAATAGCTACAGTTGCTAGATTAACAGCTACGGTTAATATCCGTAGCTATGAGCTACATTAAAAAAAATTATAATCATTCATTCATTCAATTACCACCTGCATAATCACTCATTCATTCATTCAATTACCACCTGCATAATCACTCATTCATTCATTCAATTACAATCACATGATCTCATTTGATGGGTCTGAGTCAAAACATTCTGAAAAAGAAAATGCAAGATTCTAGTGTTGGGGATACCTATGATGCTGCCTATGCTACTACTGTCCAACAAAATCACATGGTCTCATTTGATGGATCTGAGTTGAAAGATCCCGCAGTAATCAATCAGTTTCTAGAGCTGGAAGATCTTTTAGTGGAAGATGAAGCTTCATGTACTAATGGTGAAGAGTTACAAGACCATTCAGCAATGGTGAACCAAGAACCATTCTCTAGCCTCATATGAGCTGCCTCAGATTGAAGCAAGGTAAGAGAAACACTTTCATTTCAGTTGCGGATGACTTCCATGGCCAGCTGGTGAGCAGTCTTGTTCTGCATCTTTGCAAGTTTATCCATGACTTCATATGTGTCTTTGTCAGCAAAAAGCTTTAAATTAAATCATGCCGGTGCCTTTGCTATGTCCTCCCACTTCTCAATTGTCTCTTTCAGTTTGTCAAAGCCCTGCATAGGATAGGAAGAAACTTTATGTATGCTTACTTTGCCGGTATAGAACATTCAGATTTTTTATTAGTTGCCCCATGAATGATATATAGATGAAAATGGGGCAAAACCAAGCATTGAGACACTGCTGATATATAAATTTTCTGTGGTAGTGTTCTTTTAAAAATGATTAGACATTCGCTAAATTTTAGATCCCAAAACCCATGAAATAATTCAAGTTGCAAGTATGGCTGGAAGTAATTCAGATGTTGTAAATAACATGACCCAAATACAAACTTGGGTACTCACCAAGCGGGTTGTGAAATCGCCGAAAGATTCTCCCTGTTGGCATTTGTGCCCCAGTTGTAGAACAATGGCTCCAAAACCTTTTCTAGATCATGAATCTTCACCTTATTCATGAAACATTTTGCTAGTGAGGTTTGGTTAAGCGTTCCCCCGAGCCAGACTTGTTTGAAACATGCAAAAGTACCCCATCATTCATCCTTCTAAAATAAGTCATATTTTAAAGATTTATAAGAGACATCCTGTAATGAATCTTTAGAAGGACATTTTAGTGTTCCTGCTTGTTTGGGATTTTTTCCCATTTTTGGGGGCGGACAGGACATGTTGTGCTCAAATCACCATTCTGGCAACTACATGGTACCTATCCATGTAAAAGAATATAACTCATCTATGATACATTTGTTTCTAGGGTTTCGACAAAATCAGCATTTGAAATACCTGGTACGTGTTGGGTCCATCGCTAACCAGTCCAAGCTTAGCCATATAAGGTCTGGCACAACCATTAGGGCATCCAGTTACCCTTATTACCACTGACTCATTGTACTTGAGGCCAACCTGTAACAACAAAACACCATTTTCAAGTGTCTGGGTGACCCCATGGAAAAACAGGTTTGATGCATATTTTCTGTTCAATGTTGAATTACACACAAAAAAAAAAAAAAAAAAAAAACATGCATGAGTATATAGCTTTATGGCTTGCCTTATCAAATACAGCTCGAACCCACTTGAGAATGTCAGGAATTCCACGCTTAGCTTCTGCTATTGCCAGAGGGCATAACGGTAGTGCGGGACATGCCATTGCAACTATATTGAGTGGATCCACATACCTAGGATTTTGTTCACATAAAAGCTAGTCAAGATCTGCAATGAATAAAAGACATTTGCAACAAGTAAACAAGTAACAGGAGCAGCAAACTCTCAAATTCTCACTCAAACTTGTAAATTTTTCATCAGAAATTTTGAAAGGAATGAATTTACAAAATCTTCATCTATCCATCCTCTATTCATTATCTTGATTAGTTTCATTCTCTTCATTTTGTTTAATTTTAGCCCTAGCATTAGATACTTGAATCTTTTCTGAAGTTGACAATTCAGTTCTAAGCAAAGTTGGACCTCATGCAGCCAACCTGAGTTAAAGAATTTGTGAGTTTCACCCACTGTAGACAAGAATGCCCATTAAATGTAATCTATGAAAAACTAGATACAATAGCCAGCAATTTTAAACCAGAAAAAGCCTACCATGATAGTAACCCAGTTATCCTTTAGCTAATGACAACCACATTAGCTTTAACTACCCAGATACAGATTATGGGCAGGTAGAAACCCAATTATCCTTCAGCTAATGACAACCAACCTAAATTGACACGTTCATTACAAGGCCCACCTGATGGACATGACCTATATTTGAAACAAGCATAAATCAACTACACAGCACGAGAAGACTTATTTCCGCAAGCACAGGGCATTTTCCTGCTATTATGGTAACCCTAAAACAAGTGGAGAAATTTTCAAAAGTACATAACAAAAGCAACATTTCATAAGCAGGATTTATAAAACAACATTCCTTCCTAAAAAGCATAAATCCCTTAAAAAGTTTGTTCAAAACAAAACAAAATCACAAATTTAAAAATAAAAAAAAATAAAATAAAGGTAAAACAGAGTATATATCCTCATCCCCTTAGAACATGTAAACAGACGAAACTCTGGATCAAAAACAGCCACTTAGCTAACAGAGACTGGCAGCATCTGAACCAAACAAGAACATATATCATGTACCTCATCATCATCACCACCTTTGAATTCTCTTGTTATTGTTCTTTGGGAGTTAGTAGTGAAGAATCATCATCATCATCACAACCACCACCTTGTCCCAACAATTTTTGTTGGCTTTAGGAGTCCTGTTTCACCAATCATTCCTATCTAAGGCCTAGATCAGAAACAGGAACTCTCATGATTGCTTGGTGAAAGTTTGAAACAGTAGAGGATGATATGAATTGGATAAAGTCTTCAGAAACTAGCTGTTCAGACCATATGGAGATGAATACCTGTAAACTGCTTGTATCAAAACCTTCAACTGTGACGGTGCCACTAATGACTGCTGCACCTGCTAGGAAATAACTCGCACTCGACGCATCACCTTCAACATACGCATTTCCAAGAGACCTGTTTAAACATGCCATTATTTGTGAGTATGTTTGTCCATGGTTAACTTTCCTAGTCCATCACCAGACTTGCAAGACTGTCTGAAGTTTGAGATCAAACTTGTACTTTTGACTACCCTTGACCAGGAATCGGTCCCAGCTACCATTGTGCTCTGCAGTGACACCAAAGCGTTCCATCAGTTTTAGTGTCATCTCAAAATAAGGAATAGAAATTAATTTATCTACTATCTCAATTTTCACATCTCCCAGAGCCAAAGGAGTGGCCATGAGCAATGTAGTCAGGTACTGGCTGCTAATAGATCCAGAAAGCTTCACCTGCAAATGGGAGGAGTGTAGGATATTGCATCAAGAATCATCAACTGCTACATGAAACTTGGATTCCAGTCCAAGGAGGGAATCTAGGAAAGATGTTCCATATGTATTAATGGGAAAGCTTCAATTGACACAAATGACAACAAATTCCCAACTTTCTAATGGAGAAATACAGTAAGGAAATCCATTCAAGTCTTTAGGTCTTATTTTGGATTGTATTCCTCAGTAGTCAGCACAGAACATATAAAAAGCATGCCTATACATCATTGATGGCATCCATGATGCTTAGAATGGCTGAAGCACTAAGCATTTAACATAACAGAAATGAAATGGCGTGGGTTCAAATCCCACTCTTAACAAAAGAAATGAATGGGGCATATTGGTTTGCTTCAAACAAATTCACCAATTTCCAACTAGACTTTCATGCGCTTTCTGAAGGTGACATGATAAGATCGAGCATGAACCATGTATGAATAAGCTATGCCATCTCTAATCTTAATTGTCAGAATGAGCAATAAAGCATGTAGGCTGTGATCAACAAATGCATCAGATTTTACTAGTTATCATATCTAATATTAATAATCAGTATGAGCAACAAACTAAGGCAAATAGCACCCTGCCAAATTAAATGCTTCTTGGAAGTTGAAGTTATTAGAGATCCATATACTTTAAAGGTATTAATAGATAACACCAAATCTAGCCACTGTTGACATTTTTAGAAGAATTATAAGGGAAGTACAGGCTCCACCAATGAGGTCAACCAATCACAATGTGAAGAGCATCGCACATCAGTGTCTTGTGAATATCTTTCTCACATCATAAGAAGGGAAGTACAAGCTAGGCACCATATAAATCTCTTGGACAAATTCAACCTGACACTAAAGTTTGGAGATGCTAAGCACAAAGTTATATCATGCTAAAAACAAGAATAAGAGTGATTTTCTCAGACAGTGGGTGGTAAGTGTGTGAAATGGAATGAACTGAAAAGGCATTTAGAAGAATTCAGCATACCCCAAAACCAGTGTCTAGTGCAGTCCTGATAGTCCCGTTGGTAATTGGGATCATAGAAGCAAGTTGTTTGATGAGCCTCAGCAATGACCGGTGTTTACTTACCTGGAATGGACCAGACTGTCGGATTGGTTGGGATCAGAACTCATCACTGAAACAGGGCAAGTTTTGGCTGGGATTGAAACTCCTCGGTGAAATGGGTCAGTTCACCAAAAACATAAGAATACCATTTTATTTAGAACATGCAGTACGTGAAAAATGGAAAAAAGGACAGATTTCGAGACGGTTCTGGACCGTCTCTAAAATTGCTTGGTTTAAAGACGCTTTAGAGATGGCCATAAACCGTCTCTACCCCTGACCGTCCTTAATATTGTCTTAAAAATTTGAACGTCCACAAATCATTGAAGACGGTCGCTAACTGTCTTATATGCAGTCATCTGAGATGGTCATTGGCCGTCTTTTACTTGTCATCTGAGACTGTCAAAGACAGTCTCTAGTAGAGACGGTCCTTAGCCGTCTTATAGCCCTGCCAAAGACCGTCTCTATTGGAGACCGTCAAAGACTCTCTATTGGAGACGGTTAAGGATCGTCTCTATTAAAGACTGTCAAATATCGTCTCTATTAGAGATGGTCCTAAACCGTCTTATAGCCCTGTCAAAGATCATCTCTATTAAAGACTGTCAAAGACCGTCTCTAATAGAGACGGTCCTACTCTTATAGCCCTGTCAAAGACCGTCTCCATTAGAGACTGTCCTAAACCGTCTCTAATAGAGACGGTCCTAAACCGTCTCTAATGCTCAGGTAAAAAATTAAGAAACTCAAAAAAATTATGAATTTTGAAAAAAAAATTTGAGAAACTTAGAAAAATAATTAACAATGTTTAAGAAAAATTAAAATTTTGAAAAAAAAAACTGCAATTTTATAAGAATCTAGATTTTGAAAAAAAAAATTAAGAACTTTGAATAATGTTGATAATTTTGAAAAAAAAAAATTCGATAAAAAAATGATATTTTAAAAAAGAAAAATTTAAAAATAAAACAAAATTGTGAAAAAATTGACAAATTGTAAAAAAATATATATTTTAAAAAAGAAAACTAGATTTTGTATTTTGACAAGAAAAATTAAAAAGTTATATAACAAAAGTGAGATTTAAAAAATGATATTTTGAAAAAGAAAATTTAAAAAATAAAACAAAATTGTGAAAAAAATTGACAAATTGTTAAAAAATATATATTTTAAAAAAGAAAACTAGATTTTGTATTTTGTCAAGAAAAATTAGAAAGTTATATAACAAAAGTGAGATTTAAAAAATGATATTTTGAAAAAGAAATTTTAAAAAATTAAACAAAATTGTGAAAAAATTTAAAAATTGTAAACAAAAAATATATATTTTAAAAAAGAAAACTAAATTTTGTAAAAAAAAATGTTAAATTTATTTATAATAAAAATGATATTTAGTTAATAGAGTAAAGAAAATATACATTTTGAAAAAAAAAGGTTAAATTTATTTGGGAAAAATAAAATTACTAAATTATGAGGCACATCCACTAATTGAACCTTTAATTGTTTTTAGACAATCTAATCAGTTCAAATTGAAGAGTAAATGACTTCAGATGTTTAAATCAAATTTCACCGAAATTGTTGATCAATCTTATATGCCCAATATCTTTCTCATATATATGTAGCCTAATTGAGGCGAGTAACTAGTCAAATTGAGAATTGATTAGTAAAATAGAGTGAATGGACTAGACATGTAAAATGGGCCAAATATTCTAGTTAAAATTGTGACCCAACTTATAACTGACCTCGTGAGAACCTAAGAATTGATGTTAGTAAGTTTTATGGGCCCCATCATGATGTGTGTCGAACATCAACACCGTGGATTTGATGTGTCCCATTTATAGTTATGAGAGATGTCTCAAAAATCATCGGTAAACGAAACTCGAGTGGGCCATACCATTTAAAACTATGTGAAGACATCCTAAAAAATATAAAAGCACTTGGTGGGGCCCACGTGAGTTTTAGATGCGGTTGAAACTTGGTCTGACCCCTCATCCAAGTGGGACACACATAATGAGTGGGTTGGATATGTGAATCACATTTAAGCAGGCCCAATATATGATTATGAATGTTTTAAGGAAACCTTTCTCCACTACATTTAAGTGAGTTACTCGTTACCTTTACCAGAGTAAACTTTGTGGGGTTCACCATTATTTATTTATTTTATCCACTCCATTCATCCATGTTAACAGATAATTTGAGGTCTAAAGAACAAAAAGGAAGCATATCCAAAGCTCAAGTGGACCACACCACAGGAAATAATGTGATTGAACCTCTACCATTTAAAATTTCTTAGAGGCCATAGAAGTTTTGGATCAAGCTGATGTTTGTGTTTTCTATTCATTTATATATTTTTGATATTATGAACAACCTTTAATTGTTTTTGGACAATCTGATCAGTCCGGACATGAAGAGTAAATAACTTCAGATGTTTGAATCAAAATTCACTCAAATTGTTGATCAATCTTGTTTGCTCAATATCTTTCTCATACATAGTATGATCGAGGCGAGTAACCGTTTTTGGATGTTGGTCGGTACTCTATGGGTCCCACCATGATGTATGTGTTTCATCCATGCCGTCCATCCATTTTTACAAATCATATTAGGGCCTGATACCAAAAACCCTCCACACCACATGAAAACAATAGTGATTGGATATCCACCATTAAAACCCTCCTAAGGCCCACTGTACTTTTTATTTGACATCCTATCTGTTGATTAGGTCATACAGCCCCAGATGAAGGGAAAAAAAAAATACCAGATTGATCCATAACTTTATACGGCTCCCAAAAGGTTTTTAATGGTTGACGCTTATTCAACACTGTTTCCTATAATGTGGTCCAGGTGAGATTGGGATATACCTCATTTTTTGTCTCATACCATACAATAAAATGAAAAATAGATGGATGGCAAGGATGAAACATGCACATACATCATGGTGGGGCCCACAGAGCACCGACCATGTGACCCATGACTGCTCGTGAGAAAGACTTGAAGTCTCTCTTGCTCTCTGTCCCCTCTCACTCTCACTCTCGCGCCCTCTCTCACTCTCTCGCTCTGTCCTCTCTCTCTCTCTCTCTCCCTCTCAGATGGATGACGTGGACGAAGTGGACCATACCACAGGAAACAGTGGGAATAATGATTTCCACCGTTGAAATCTTCCTATGGCCTACAGTGATTTTTATCTGTCATCCAACCTATTCAATAGATCACAAATACATGGATGAAGGGAAAACTAAAATATCAACTCAATCCAAAACTTCGGTGGCCTTTCAATTTTTTTTAATGGTAGACATTCAGTTTATACTATTTCCTATGATGTGGTCCACTTTAGATTTTTATAGGCTTCATTTTTGAGCTTATGTAATAAAATAATATGTTAAAATAGATGGATGGAGTGGATAAAATGAAAAAATCATGGTGGGCCCCATAGGATTTACTCTGTACGCTTGGGAACGAATTGACTACTCCCCCTCACACCAGCCAATGACTAGTGGTCGGTGCTCTATGGCTCCCACCATGATGTATGTGTTTCATCCATGCTGTCCATATATTTTTACAGATAAATTTACAATATGAGACCAAAAATGAGATATATGCAAATCTCAACTGGACCACATTATAGGAAACATTGTTGAATGAGTGTCGACCATTAAAAATATGATCAATAGTCATAAAAGTTTTGGATCAAGCTAATTTTTATTTTTTCCCTTCATCTGGTCCTGTATGACCAAATCAACAAATTGGAGGTCAAATGAACAATACATTGGGCCTTAAGAGGATTTTAATGGTGGATATCCAATCACTATTGTTCTCATGTGGTGTGGACCACCTGAGATTTATGTCCCTCTAATTTTTGGCTAAAGCCCTAATATGATTTGTAAAAATGGATGGACGGCATGGATGAAAAGCATACATCATGGTGGGGCCCACAGAGCACCATCCGGTCTCGCCCAAACCTACCCCCATTTTCTCTCCCTCTCTCACCCCTGGCCTCCACGCGCCATCATCTAGCTCTCTCTCTCTCCCCTCTCTCACCCCTGGCCTCCACGCGCCATCATCTAGCTCTCTCTCTCATCCTCTTCCTCTCCCATGATCTCTCTCCTTCTCAATCTCAGATCTCTCTAGATCTGTCTCTCCTTCTCCCTCTCCCTCTCGATCTCTCTCTTAATATGCCTCTCCCTCTCTCTCTCTCTCTCTTGCGATCTGCTTCTCTCCCCCTCTCTCTCTTGCGATCTGCTTCTCTCCCTCCCTCTCTCTCCATCTGCCTCTCTTTCTCTCTCTCTGACTCTTGATTTGTAAGCCTTAACCTGCATCCAGCAGCCGCTAAAACTTACCGCATCTCTGGTCATCAACAGCAATAGAAAGTTGTTGAGCTCCCACCTGTTGCCAATCTGAAAAGGTGATGTTGCATTTTGATTTTTAGTCTTCATTTTGGTTATGAATCTCTATTTGGATGACTGGATCATGGAAAGTTGTTTTGAGGATTTTTGCATGTAAGGTGTATGTTGATATGCTTGTGAGAATATCATTCCAAATTTTATTTGTGATCTGATTGGAAGCCCATGAGGATCCCCACCTGATGTAAATGTTTTATCCCCACCGACCACCTGCTGTATGCAGTTGGGCCACCATGATGTATTTTTTATCTAGGCCAGCAGGGTCGTCCGTCTGTACACGCTGCTGGACTAACGCAAGGGATAACGTGCCCCTTGCTCTGTGTGAGCCCACCATGATCCGTGCATTTTATCCCTGCCATTTATACGTTTTGCCCGCTCATTTTAAACACAAGTCCAAAGAGTAGAATAAGGATGCTTGCCCGTGAAACTTTTATGTTTTTTTTAAACATAACCACTCCTGCGCCACTCCTGCGCCACATGGGCACTATAACTAAGGATTTCACTGATGAAACAACCAGTTTACCATTGAGCCATGGAATTGAACCCTGCGTGGATGAAACTTTTCTAGGCCCGACATGAATTTGAATATTCAGTAGTTTTGTTTAACTTTTTAAACTCTAGGACATTTTGTATGATAAAAACTTGATTATTCACTGAAATCCTTTTTTGATCAAGTTGCCTTATTTATTTATTTAATTTTTAGCATCCTTTTTATTAATTATGGCTTGTTGTCATTTATTTTTTATTAACCAAGTCACTAAAGGATTTCAATTTCAAATGTAACTGAAGTATTGACAGAACGTTGTCTCATGTTGCAGTACGAGATGTAACAAGAATATAAATTGATTGTGTATTTACATTTTTTTAAATGCACCAACCATAAACGATTTGAGAAGATGTTCAATGATACTTTGTTAAATATGATGTAAGACCTGTACCCTAGTCCGTTCCGTTCTGTAGGCTTCCGCGGTCCTTCCGGTCAAATTCCGGCAATTCTCGACTCGTATCCGACGTTTGCCTGCAATCCTAAGCTAAGTCTCACATACCGAAGTCAGCTCGAACCGAAACCTATACTTTGGTGACAGCACCGTTGCTACGGTTCCAACGCCGTGACTCGCGCATCAAACTAATACCCAGGGTAGAAGATGTAGGCCCACGTTCAATTCAAAGAAAACGCCGCACATATGAATTTCGAGAGAATCTCTACGACCTATCCCATCAATCAAGTACACATCTCACATCAAATCAAGTACAAGCAACCCATACCCTATCCTTACCTTTCTCTTATACAAGCTACCCAAAGTCAACTCTCTCTCTCTCTTCACCCATCCCTTTCTTACAACCCATCACTCCATCCATCATCCATCACACCTCACCCATCCTTTTCAGCCATCACTTCTCTCTCTTCCTCATTTCTCAAAACTCTCTCCAAGCAACACACTCTCACACGTCCAAGCTTCTCCCTCCCAAATGCCAAGTGTGGCCCACTTTCCCTACTCTCTCATCTCCCATCTCAACCATTGATCCATCATCTACCACCATCAAAAGAGAAGGCAAGGAGCTAAGGAGGCTAAGGGAGTAAGAAGGAGGCCTAGAGGTGGGTGATTTACTATTGATTTTTAATTTGATGGCCCACTTGTGATGGGACCCAATCTAATGTATGTATTGTAGTCATATGAGGGGCCTATAGTGGCAGTGCCCCTCCACTATGCCGATCTCTCTCTCCTTCTCTTTATTTATCTCTCTTCCCTTTTCCTTGTTGATGGCCCACCTAATATGTGTGTGTATGGCCCACCATGAAGTATGCATTCTATCTAGGCCATCCACCGAGTGGTCCACATGGTCGTCCGTTTGGACGTGCCTGATCAAAGGAAAACACAATCATCGGATTGATCAAGTGGGCCACGTTCATGTGGGACCCACCTTGATGTGTGGGCCACATACAGGTGGGACCCACCACAATGATGTGTTTATCTATGCCGTCCAGCGTCCCTGGACGCTGGATGTGCTGGTGGCTAACGTGGAGTGCAGGTACTGACATGGGAATGTACTAGCAAAGCAAAAAGAAAAAAATTGCTTTTAGGGTGGGCCACTCATGTAGGCCCCACCTTGATGTATGTATACAATCCAAGCCGTTCATCCTTCTCCTCAGATCATTTTAGGCGTTGAGCCAAATTTTGGGACCAATCCGATTCTCATGCGGGCCATACCATAGGAAATAGCGGTAATATCGTTAAAACCTACCTTGAATCTTCTATTCGCCGAGAATATGTCGCATATTGGTCTCATTTGGATGATCATGGACCGTAGAACCCAGTGGTCGGGTTGGATTTTTTGTACGCGGGCCCCACCTAGGAAAATCTGTAGAAAATTAGATTTTTTTTTAAAAAAAGGGCAGCCGCTGCTGCTGCTGCTGAGGACACAGCAGCGTCCTGCGCAGGCGGGCGGGCAGACGGATGGATGGGTTGGGCCTCATGGCCCCAGCTGTGGGCCCCACCGTGATGCGTTTCGAACATCAACACCATGCATTTGATGGGTCCCCTCGGACCAGGAGGCCACCCCAAAAATCAGCCGTATACGGAACTCAGGTGGGCCACACCATCTAAAATCATGTGAAGACATGCCTAAAACATATAAAATCACTTGGTGGGGCCTACATGAAATTTGAATGCAGCTGAAACCTGGTCTGAACCCTCAACCAAGTGGGACGCACATAATGGGTGGGCTGGATTTGTGAACCACATCAGGGTGGACTCCCTATCCACGTGACCCTATCAACAGGTTGTATGGCAAATAAACATCACCGTGGGCCCCCTGGTTCACGTGACTTTATGAATAGTTTGGATGGCATAAACATCACTGTGGGCCCCCTGGTCCACGTGACTTTATGAACAGTTTGGATGTCATATAAACAGTACAGTGGGCCCTAGGTCTGAGTGGCCTTATGAATAGTTTGGATGTCATATAAACAGTACAGTGGGCCCTAGGTCTGAGTGGCCGTATGAACAGTTTGGATGTCATATAAACATTATCGTGGGCCCCCAGGTCTGAGTGATCTTATCAATGGGGTGGATGAAAAATAAACATTATGGTGGGCCCCACATGGGACCCACTAATGCATGTATTGCAATCCACACTTTCCATTAGTGTGGGCCCCACCATAAGGTATGTACTTCATCTACGCCGACCGTCCTTTCCATCCCTATGGGATCCATCATGATGCGTGTGTTTCATCCAAACCTTCCAACCATTTTGGAGATAATTTAAGGCCCATTGTTGAGGCCCATCTTGATGTATTGGTGGCCCTTGTTGAGGCACACCTTATATATATATATATACACATATACCATTGTGATGTATGCAAGGCCCATGGGTTATGGCCCATTGCAATGTACTTAAGGCCCGTTCGTGCGGCCCATTGATACGGCCCACTTGATGAATATAAGGCCCATACAATAGGGCCCAATTGATGTACTTAAGGCCCAATGGGTCGTAATTAGGTCCATTGCAATGCTGATTCCTCCGTGGTGTATATAATGATGTTTATAACGGGTAGTGCCTTGGAAACAATGCTGGTTAGATGCCCACATTGTAAGGATCATGTCGGTTTAATGTCCACATTATCACTCTCCTTAAGGCCCATTAATAGGCCCATACTTGCAGTGTGTAGGCCGTCTAGGCCCATCTTCGTTATGAACAGAGCCCATCATCATATAACATGCTTAGTATAGATCCATGATTCATGATCATATGCATCATATGTATGCCTGATATGAGAAGTGACTGATCATAGCATATGCCTTCGGGCAGATCGTTTATGGGCTCCCTAACAGGCGGAGTTGCCCCACATGAGTGCTCGGTACGTATAGGATTTTTGCATGTCTGATAGTATGATTCATGCACTTGCATTAGTGTGATTGTGATTACTATATGCCCTAGTGACATCAGGGCCATAGCCTCCACAGATACATCATGGGTGGCTGGATTGAATACCAAAAATATTGTTACTAAGCATCGAGGCGCTATAGATGTCCCTGGGTGAAAATCTCTAAACCCGATGGTACTAGAGGATGACTCCAACGCCGAGATTGAGTGGATATATGAGCGCATGAGGGCCGAATACCAGGAGGTCGCATCTCCCACTGTGTCGTGGTCGGTTGGAAAGGAGTGTGGCCTTACTCGTCCGAGGGTAGGGGGCAATACTAGGCTGAGTTTGAGCAGCTCGTGAATGGGTCCGCTATCGACATGCCTTATAGGTATTGACAGACTATTGGCTAGGCGGATAGTGAGGTTTCTTACGCTCACTTGGACTGTGCGGCTAGGAGAGCGGCAGTGCCACTTGGAGCGTACCAAATCCCGGTGATTATCTAGAATGAGAACTGTACTGATGCATGATGAGGATTGGCATGCTTGAGTTGCATCTCGCATCGCATGGCCGTGTTATGGTCGATAGCATTCATATCTTGCGCTGCATAGCCTTGGTACAGTTGATTGCATTCATGTACTCATCACCATGAATCCGCATTACTCTGACCTCGCATTCTGAGCACGCTTATATTGTGCACACACTTGCACCACCCTCTAAGCTTTATATAAGCTTATGCATGATTGATGCATGCAGGTAACGCCAGGACGCAGCCGTAGCCTTATCGCAGTAGGAGAGTGCAGTCGAGCTTTTGGAGTTTCCATTATTTTCATTATATTATATTTCCCTTTCATATGCCTTGTACTTAAAAGTTTTTAATCATAGTGAATTTTGTGATGATGTTCTTATGGTTATTGTTCGTGGGTTATTCTTATGGTTATGCTCATTATGAATTAAATTGATATTCGAAATCCTCCTTATAGGATCCCAGGATCGGAACCTGGGAAATGGGTGTCGGGAGTCGAGAATGGGATTCTACGGAGGCTGTCGGCACCGGATTCGGTGATCGGGAATTTTGTGAGCCCGGTTTCCGAGTTCGGGGTGTGACATATGAAATTTATGACCTTTAGTAACTTGGTTAATTAAAAGGAACTACATAGTGGCTTGATCCCAATCTGACTTTTTGGGTACGTAAGCAGCCGTTTGTAATGTACTAGAATATCGGTGCAACCACAAATCTTTTTTTTCCTTTGAATTGTAACAGACTGTATCGGTTGCATTTTTCTCTGTCATATAGGTTGTGGCTATCAAAGATATAATATCACCTCCTTATAGGGAAACATTTAATGATGTGTACAGGTAAATTCATTTTTTCATATATCTTATATTGTTTTCCAGTTATATTTGTGTTGGTTTCAGAGTACAGGTAGCGATAGAAATTGTTAGTCGATTGTGGCTTGTAGATAAAGGGATGAGTAACCAACAATACAAATATGGGAGGCCTTCCCCAGGTAAAATGCACATTGTTGGAAAGTTTTCAATTTATCTTTCCGATTTACTGCATAAGCATGGACATTTTGGTTCACTATTTGCTTCCCATTTCATATACTGTGCAATAGTTGACTGCAAGTCATTAGATTCTCCTAGATTTAGGGGGTTCCCGCACAGTGGCAGTTTGGTAATTTTGGAGTCCTTGGTTAGGGTTTGGGCTGAAAGTAAGAGTGTTGGAGCTGACGCTTTGGGAGTCCGAACTCATTCTTTTGAAAAATAGAAAAATGGGAATATTAGTAAATATGGATTTTCTTATTAAGAAGAAAATAGAAGATGGATTGAAAAAACATTAAAGAGTTTTTTTTTTCATCTTCTTCTTCTTTTTTGCTTCAAGAGAGAGAGAGACGGAGAGGTGAGAGTGGGGAAATCAAGGGAGATAGTGGGGGAATGAAGTGACCGCGTGAGATTTGAAAATGGTGAGTGTAGTTTGGTTTGAAAATAACGTTTCGCATGCGTGGCGTGCATTTCTTTTAAGATAGTAATTTGATTTTACTAAAGACAATTGAATTACATAGGCAAGTGTTTAATGCAGGGAACTTCTCTGGAAATGTTATTCTAATAACTAACTTGATGAGAGTAATTTGTGGTTCCGTTCCTGGACCAATCTCTCGATCATATTCAAAGAAATCCACATTCTTCTTCGTGTTTGTTACATGGTTCTTTGTCTCATTTTTGTTTAACTTGAAAGTAAAGGTGATGCATCTTCTTATTTATTCAATCATGGAATGTAGGATGTTGCCGTTAAGGTTCTTATAGATCATAACTTTTATGAGGATCAACTAAAGAACTTTCTAAGGGAGGTATGCATTTAAAATATTGCTAATAATGTTCTTTGAAACTATACCCATTTATGTATCCGGATGTGCATCGGAGCTATTCGGATGTTGAACGGGGGTCCCTGGAAGGTGGGAACCGCTGTTATGATCATTGGAGGAGCCTAACCATTTGGACAGGCCGTGTTTACATATTTGCTTGAAATTAATGGAGTAGACCCGGATGTGCGTTGGATCTATCCGGATGAGTAGGGGTCCTTGGAAGGTGGGAACCGCTGTTATGACCATGATAAAGCTGTTCATTTCCTTTGGACAGCATTGGAAGGACCTGGCCAATTGGAGCAAGCCGTGTTTATATCTGTATTTGTAGGGACTACACTCTTAACCTATAACCTAAACCTATTCTCAAATCCCAAAACCTATAACTACAACCTAAACTTAACCTAAACCTATAACCTAAACTCAATTCCCTAAACTTTAACCTACAACCTAACCTAAACCTATACTTGTAACCTAAACCTATTCTCAAATCCCAAAACCTATAACATTAACCTTAACTTAAACCTATAACCTGAACCTATAACCTAAACTCAATTCCTTAAACCTTAACCTATAACCTAACCTAAACCTATACTTATAACCTAAACCTTTTCTCAAATCCCAAAACCTATAACTATAACCTAAACATTAACCTTAACCAAAAACCTATAACCTAGCCTAAACCTAAACCTATAACCTTAACCTAAACCTAAACCTATAACCTTAACCTTAACCTAAACCTATAACCTAAACCTAAACCTAAACCTAAACCTATAATGTCACGCCCCAAACTCGGAAACCGGGCTCACAAAATTCCCGATCGCCGAATCTGGCGCCGACAGCCTCCGTAGAACCCCATTCTCGGCTCCCAGCGCCCATTCGCCAGGTTCCGATCCTGGGATGCTACAAGGAGGATTTTCAACATCAGTTTGATTCGTAATAAGCATAACCAAAGGCATAACCCACAAACAACAACCAAAAACTCCATCACATTTCCACTATAATCAAAAACTTTACAAGTACAATGAGCATAAGGGAAATACAATGAAGATAGACCAAAACTCCAAAAGAAGATCAGCTACGCGCCCAAGCCTCAGCGCTGCTGCGATCCAACGTCACCTGCACGCAACGGTCGTGCATAAGCTTATAGAAAGCTTAGAGGGTGGTGAAAGTGTATGCTCAAGGTGGTAATGTAGCTATGCAGTATCAGAGTAATGCGGAACATGCTGATGAATGCTAAGAATCCCATTAGCCGTACCAAGGCCATGCGGTGCAAAGAATGATGTCGGCCATACCAAGGCCATGCAATGCAAAATGCAAGTCAAGCATACAAATCCTCATCTAAGTCCACATGTCAATACGGCTCAAATCGGGAATATCGGGGTCTAGTACACTCCAAGCCGATTGCCGCCCCATCGCGCGCAATAAGGTGAGTGGAAAAGACCTCACTATCCGCCCGCCAATATCGGGCTCGGCTCGTCAATAGCGGACCCATTCCTCGAGCTGTCAAATCAACCTAGCATTGCCCCCTACTCTGGCGGGTAAGGCCGCACCCTTCCAACCGACCACGACAGTGGAAAGCGCAACCGTCTGCTAATCGGCCCTCATGCGCTCATGCACCCACTCGGTCTAGGACGTTGGAGCAACCTCCTGGTACCATAAGGGTTTAGGGACTTTCACCCGGGATATCTATCACACCCCATGTAGACGATTTCCAGTATCCAATCCTGCCAACCACGATGCGTCTGTGAAGGCTATGGCCCTGATGTCGCTAGGGCGTACAGTAACAATATCACACAATGTAAATGCATGAATCACACTATCCAGTCATACAGCAATCCTGCGCGTATCGTGCGCTCATGTAGGGCAACACCATCTGCCCGAAGGCTATGCTATGATCAGTCATTTCTCATATCAAGCATACGTATGATGAATATGATCATGAATCATGGAATTAAATATGTTATATGGGGTGGATGATGTTCATAATGAAGACGGGCCTAGACGGCCTACACATTACACATATGGGCCTATCAGTGGGCCCAAGGGAAAGTCATAATGCGGACATTTAACCATACTACACTTACAATGTGGACGTCAAACCACCATTGTTCCCAAGGCATAGCCTTGACGTAATCATCATTACATGAATCATATTGGGACTGCACATTGCAATGAACCTTAGGTATAACTCATTGGGCCTTCAATACATCAAATGGGCCGTATCATATGGGCCTCATGTTCATCAAGCGAGCCACAACAATGGGCCACACCAATGGGCCTTATGTGCATTGCAATGGGCCATAACCCGTGGGCCTTAGAATGCATTAAATGGGCTTAATTTTTACGGCCTTATATGTATCAAATGGGCCTCGCCAGTTAGGCCCCATACATGCATTAAATGGGTCTCAACCCATTAACCACATTACATCTCAATGGGCCTCGACCCATGGGCCCCTAATACATTAAATGGGCCTCGACCCATGGGCTCTATATATACATTAAAGTGGGCCTCAACCATGGGCCACAAGTACTGAGGCACTGGATTCGGTGATCGGGAATTTTGTGAGCCCGGTTTCCGAGTTCGGGGTGTGACATATGAAATTTATGACCTTTAGTAACTTGGTTAATTAAAAAGAACTACGTAATGACTTGATCCCAATCTAACTTTTTGGGTACGTAAGCAGCCGTTCGTAATGTTCTAGAATATCGGTGCAACCACAAATCTTTTTTCTCCTTTGAATTGTAACAGACTGTATCGGTTGCATTTTTCTCTGTCATACAGGTTGTGGCTATCAAAGATATAATATCACCTCGTTATAGGGAAACATTTAATGATGTGTACAAGTAAATTCATTTTTTCTTATTCCTTATATTGTTTTCCAGTTATATTTGTGTTGGTTTTAGAGTACAGGTACTGATAGAAATTATTGGTCGATTGTAGCTTGTAGACAAAGGGATGAGTAACCAATAATACAAATATGGGAGGCCTTCCCCAGGTAAAATGCACAATGTTGGAAAGTTTTCAATTTATCTTTCTAGTTTACTGCATAAGCATGGACATTTTGGTTCACTATTTGCTTCCCATTTCATATACTGTGCAATAGTTAACTGCAAGTCATTAGATTTTTCTAGATTTGGGGGGTTCCCGCACGGTGGCAGTTTGGTAATTTTGGAGTCCTTGGTTAGGGTTTGGGCTGAAAGTACGAGTGTTGGAGCTGACGCTTTCAGAGTCCGAACTCATTCTTTTGAAAAATAGAAAAATGGAAATATTAGTAAATATGGATTTTCTTATTAAGAAGAAAATAGAAGATGGATTGAAAAAACATTAAAGAGTTTTTTTTTTCATCTTCTTCTTCTTTTTTGCTTCAAGAGAGAGAGAGACGGAGAGGTGAGAGTGGGGAAATCAAGGGAGATAGTGGGGGAATGAAGTGACCGCGTGAGATTTGAAAATGGTGAGTGTAGTTTGGTTTGAAAATAACGTTTCGCATGCGTGGCGTGCATTTCTTTTAAGATAGTAATTTGATTTTACTAAAGACAATTGAATTACATAGGCAAGTGTTTAATGCAGGGAACTTCTCTGGAAATGTTATTCTAATAACTAACTTGATGAGAGTAATTTGTGGTTCAGTTCCTGGACCAATCTCTCGATCATATTCAAAGAAATCCACATTCTTCTTCGTGTTTGTTACATGGTTCTTTGTCTCATTTTTGTTTAACTTGAAAGTAAAGGTGATGCATCTTCTTATTTATTCAATCATGGAATGTAGGATGTTGCCGTTAAGGTTCTTATAGATCATAACTTTTATGAGGATCAACTAAAGAACTTTCTAAGGGAGGTATGCATTTAAAATATTGCTAATAATGTTCTTTGAAACTATACCCATTTATGTATCCGGATGTGCATCGGAGCTATTCGGATGTTGAACGGGGGTCCCTGGAAGGTGGGAACCGCTGTTATGATCATTGGAGGAGCCTAACCATTTGGACAGGCCGTGTTTACATATTTGCTTGAAATTAATGGAGTAGACCCGGATGTGCGTTGGATCTATCCGGATGAGTAGGGGTCCTTGGAAGGTGGGAACCGCTGTTATGACCATGATAAAGCTGTTCATTTCCTTTGGACAGCATTGGAAGGACCTGGCCAATTGGAGCAAGCCGTGTTTATATCTGTATTTGTAGGGACTACACTCTTAACCTATAACCTAAACCTATTCTCAAATCCCAAAACCTATAACTACAACATAAACCTTAACCTAAACCTATAACCTAAACTCAATTCCCTAAACTCTAACCTACAACCTAACCTAAACCTATACTTGTAACCTAAACCTATTCTCAAATCCCAAAACCTATAACATTAACCTTAACTTAAACCTATAACCTGAACCTATAACCTAAACTCAATTCCTTAAACCTTAACCTATAACCTAACCTAAACCTATACTTATAACCTAAACCTTTTCTCAAATCCCAAAACCTATAACTATAACCTAAACATTAACCTTAACCAAAAACCTATAACCTAGCCTAAACCTAAACCTATAACCTTAACCTAAACCTAAACCTATAACCTTAACCTTAACCTAAACCTATAACCTAAACCTAAACCTAAACCTAAACCTATAACCTAAACCTATTCTCAAATCCCTAAATCTATAACCTAAACCTAAACTTATAACCTATAACCTATAACCTAAACTCAATTCCCTAAACCTTAACCTATAACCTAACCTAAACCTAAACCTAAGCCTATAACCTTAACCTAAACATAAAACCTAAACCTAAACCTATTCTTATAACCTAAACCTATTCTCAAATCCCAAAACCTATAACCTAAACCTTAACCTTAACTTAAACCTAAACCTAAAACCTAAACCTAAACCTACACTTATAACATATAACCTAAACCTACAATGCAAACGTAAACCCGATCTCGAACCCGAACCCAATTTCCTAAACCTAAACCTTAACATATTCTCAAATCACTCAATCTATATCTACACCTAATCCTAATCTCAACTCCCTAACCTAAACTTAACCATAAACTTAAAAACCCAAACCTAAACCCGAACCCGATTTCCTAAACCTAAACCTTAACCTATTCTCAATTCCCTAAACCTATAGCTTATAACCTAAACCTAAACCTTAACCTAAACCTAAACCTAAACCTATAACTTTAACCTAAACCAAAACCCATGAACTAAAACCTTAACCTATAACCTAAACCTATAACCTAAACCTCAACCTTAACCTAAACCTAAACCTATACCCTTAACCTAAAACCTAAACGCCATCCAATGTTCTCCCATGGCTCACCACGAGCAGTTCAAGTCCAATATTGGACATATTTCAAGGTACAACCAATCAAGGAAGTTTTCAATGGTGAAAACCACCATTTACTATGGTATGGCCCGCCTGAAGGTCTGATTAACCCCATCTTTTGGCTCAACGCCTAAAACAGGTTTGGGAAAAGAATGGACGGCATGGATTTAATACATAGATCAGGGTGGAGCCTACACAAGTGGGCCACCCCAAAACTTTGGAAAAGTTGATATTTGTGTTTTCTTTCCAGCAACGTCCAGGGACGCTGGACGTTCCATATTCCTTGGAGATGGGCCCTGCTTAGGTGGGCCACCAAGTGATGGATGGCATGGAACTACACATGTAAGGTGGGCCCCACTTTTAAATGATTTGGATAAAATACCTACCTCATGGTGGGGTCCATTCAAGTGGGCCACATAACCTCAATATTACAAAAAAAATAAAATAAATAAGATAAAAGGGAGAGAGATAGAGAGTGAGACCGTGTGATGGAGGGACCCCGGCACTATGGGCCCTCCCTTGCACTAAATCATACATCAAGTGGGCCCCATTACACATGGGTCTATAAAAATTAGATCCAACGGTGGAGATCCCTTCTCCACTAAATTAAATGGTCTAGATGACCCTAAGCATGTAAAGAAATAAACATCATGATGGGGTCCATGGAGAATGGCCCCATCATGGAATGATCATGATGATCCAAGTGGGCCATTGGCCACATCTTAGGGTCCAAAGTGAGATCCAAACCATTGATCGGTTGGCCTCACTTGGCCCAACTTAAAAGCATCAAAATCTATCCTATCCAAACACCCACCGCTAGATCTTCTTGCTCCCTTGGCTTCCTTAGCTCCTTGTGCTACCCTTTGATGGAGGAAGATGAAAAATGGATGGTTGAGATGAGAGATGAAGGGGTGGAAAGGTGGACCTCACAAATGAAGTTTTTCTCACCATGGGGGAACTCATACGTATGGTGCTCTCTCTTGGATTTGGATTTTTGAAAAAAATGAATAAGAGAGATAGTTGTAAAGGGAGAGAGAGAGAGAAAGAGATGGGTGATGGAGTGATGGGGGATGGTTTGGGTTGAAAATTGTGAAAAGGTGTATGGTTGTTGTTGAAATTTGGAAAAGAGGAGTGGTGAGGTGGAAAGAATGGTGGACTTTTGAAAAAGGTGGAGATGGGTTGATGTACTTGAGGTATGGGATGTTTTAATGGTTGATTGATGGGACTAATTGTAGAGATTCTCTCGAAATCCGCAACGCGCGGTGTTTCTTCGGAATAAACGCTGATCGGCATCTTCTTGCCTGGGTATCGGTTCGGTGCGCAAGTCACGGCGTTGGAACCGCGGCGACGACGCGGTCGCTATGATATAACTTTCGGACCAAGCCGACATCGGTGCGCGGGACCTGGCTTAGGATCGTGCGCAAACACCGAATACGGTGCGAAGGTTGCCGGAATTTGACCGGAAGGACCGCGGAAGCTAACGGAACAGTACGGATTAGGACACGGGTCTTACATATAACCTAAACCTATTCTCAAATCCCTAAATCTATAACCTAAACCTAAACTTATAACCTATAACCTATAACCTAAACTCAATTCCCTAAACCTTAACCTATAACCTAACCTAAACCTAAACCTAAGCCTATAACCTTAACCTAAACATAAAACCTAAACCTAAACCTATACTTATAACCTAAACCTATTCTTATAACCTAAACCTATTCTCAAATCCCAAAACCTATAACCTAAACCTTAACCTTAACCTAAACCTAAAAAACCTATAACCTAAACCTAAACCTACACTTACAACCTATAACCTAAACCTATAACTGAAACCTAAACCTAAAACCCAAACGTAAACCTGATCTCGAACTCGAACCCAATTTCATAAACCTAAACCTTAACGTATTCTCAAATCACTAAATCTAAATCTACACCTAATCCTAATCTCAACTCCCTAACCTAAACTTAAACATAAACTTAAAAACCCAAACCTAAACCTGAACCCGATTTCCTAAACCTAAACCTTAACCTAATCTTAATTCCCTAAACCTATAGCTTATAACCTAAACCTAAACCTTAACCTAAACCTAAACCTAAACCTATAACTTTAACCTAAACCAACACCTATGACCTAAAACCTTAACTTATAACCTATAACCTATAACCTAAACTTATAACCTACAAACTAAAACCTAAACCTTAACCTATAACCTAAAACCTAAACCTAAACCTAAAACCTAAATGTATTCTCAAATCTCTAAACCTAAACCTAAACTTGAAAACCCAAACCTAAACTCGATCCCGACCCCGAACCCGATTTCCTAAACCTTAACCTTAACCTATTCTCAATTTCCTAAACCTATAGCTTAGAACCTAAACCAAAACCTTAACCTAAACTTAAACCTAAACCTATAACCTATAACCTACAACCTAAACCTAAACCTAAAACTGAAATGTATTCTCAAATACCTAAACCTAAACCTACACCTAATCCTAACCTGAACACACTAACCTAAACCTAAACCTAAACTTGAAAATCCAAACCTGAACCCGATCCCAAACCTGAACCCGATTTCCTAAACCTAAACCTTAACCTATTCTCAATTCCCTAAACCTATAGCTTATAACCTAAACCTTAACCTAAACCTAAACAACCTATAACCTAAAACCTAAATATATTCACAAATCCCTAAACTTAAACCTATACCTAATCCTAATCTCAACTCCCTAACCTAAACCTAAACCAAAACTTGAAAACCCTAACCTAAACCCGATCCCGAACCTGAACCCGATTTCCTAAACCTAAACCTTAACCTATTCTCAATTCCCTAAACCTATAGCTTATAACCTAAACCAAAACCTTAACCTAAACCTAAAGCTAAACCAATAACCTTAACCTAAACCAAAACCTATGACCTAAAACCTTAACCTATAACCTATAACCTAAACTTATAATCTATAACCTAACCTTAACCTAAACCTTAATTTATAACCGAAAACCTAAACCTAAACCTAAAACCTAAATATATTCTCAAATTCCTAAACCTAAACCTACACCTAATCCTAATCTCAACTCCCTAACCTAAACCTAAACCTAAACCTTAACCTATTCTCAATTCCCTAAACCTATAGCTTATAACCTAAACCTAAACCAAAACCTAAACCTATAACCTATAACCTATAACCTAAAACCAAAATGTATTCTCAAATCCCTAAACCTAAACCTACACCTAATCCTAATCTCAACTCCCTAACCTAAACCTAAACCTAAACATGAAAATCCAAACCTAAACCCGATCCCGAACCCGAACCCCATTTCCTAAACCTAAACTTTAACCTATTCTCAATTCCATAAACCTATAGCTTATAACCTAAACCTATACCTTAACTTAAACCTAAACCTAAACCTAAACCTATAACCTATAACCTAAACTTAAACCTAAACTTAAAACCTAAATGTATTCTCAAATCCCTAAACCTAAACCTACACCTACTCTTAATCTCAACTCCCTAACCTAAACCTAAACTTGAAAACCCAAACCTAAACCCGATCCCGAACTGGAACCCGATTTCCTAAACCTAAACCTTTAACCTATTCTCAATTCCCTTAACCTATGGCTTATAACCTAAACCAAAACTTAAACCTAAACCTAAACCTTAACTTAAACCTATAACCTATAACCTAAACCTAAACCTAAAACCTAAATGTATTCTCAAATCCCTAAACCTAAACCTACACCCAATCCTAATCTCAACTCCCTAACCTAAACTTGAAAACCCAAACCTAAACCCGATCCTAAACCCAAACTCGATTTCCTAAACCTAAACATTAACCTGTTCTCAATTCCCTAAACCTATAGCTTATAACCTAAACCTCAACCTAAACTTATAACCTATAACCTAAACCAAAACCTAAAACCTAAATGTATTCTTAAATACCTAAACCTAAACCTACGCCTAATCCTAATCTCAACTCCCTAACCTAAACCTAAACCTAAACTTGAAAACCTAATCCTAAACCTAATCCCAAACCTGAACCCGATTTCCTAAACCTAAAACTTAACCTATTCTCAATTCCCTAAACCTATAGCTTATAACCTAAACCGTAGCCTAAACCTAAACCTAAACCTAAACCCCCCGTAACCTCAACCTAAAGCTAAAACCTAATCCTAATCTCAACTCCCTATAACCTAAACCTAAACCTAAACCTAAACCCCTATAACCTAAACATAAACCTATAACTTAAACTTTATTTTAAAAAAGTGCCCACTTTTTTGGAAGAAGTTTATGCAATTCTTTATGATTCTGAATTATAATGTCTTGTTGGTTGAATATTTTTTTATTAGATGAAAGACACAAAAAGAAAATTGTTGCTAATTTTTTTCCTTTTTTTATTTATTTATGATGTTAAACTTATATGTATTTATGCGTGGATGAATGTAATGTGGATAAGATTGTTTGTGTTTGGATGGATGTAGTTTATGTTTGGATGAATGTAGTTTATGTTTGGATGGATTACGTAGTTTGGGTTTAGATGGATGTGAATGTGAATATGATGAATTATATTATACAACAGGTGTATATTAGGAAGAATAAGATGAAATATATTGTAACAGGTGTATATTTACTATCTCAAATTTGAAAATGTCCTTTGCAGGCTCATAAGAGACGGTCCATAGCAGTCCGTTTTAAGGACGGTCCATAACTGTCCTTTGAGGGGTCATAAGAGACAGTCCATAGCAGTCCATTTTAAGGATGGTCTATGACCGTCCTTTGAAGGCTCATAAGAGACGGTCCATGGCCGTCCTTTTTAAGGATGGTCCATGACCGTCCTTTGAAGGCTCATAAGAGATGGTCCATGGTTTGTCAATAAGAACGACGGTTTTTAACCGTCCTTTAAGTAATACAACACGTCAAAATATGACAGCCCATGCGACGGTCCATGACCGTCCTTTTTGGTCATTTGAGATGGTTTTGGACCGTCCTTTTTTCGCTGTTTTGGCATAGTGATGAAAGTTCACCAGTCAAAGCTCGAACACAACATGCATTCACAAGAGTCAATACAGGTCAGGCAGCCAGATAAAAATCGAATTGAACTTGAACTCAATGATGTTCTATAAGGAAATAATCGATACTTAGCATGCATTTGACTTAACACAATACAACATAGATCAATACCAGAGGGCAAAATATGCAACAAGACCATGAAAAAGAATAACAAAGAATCCATTAATCTAAATCACAGAAGCCCCATACCTGCTAGTAGCTTACCTCCAACAAAAGAGGGCGTATTTTGACATGAATGGGCAATGTGGACACAGAAGGAAAACATAACCATGAGACTTCATCATTCCATGAAGTTAAACATCTGTTAGATGTCTTTCTCCACAATATATCCACATAATAAGGGCCAAGTGAATAGACAGGCAACATGTGAACAACAGATTGATGTTTAATAGCAGCGTCAGTTATAACTTGTAAATGCGTTAGGTATATAAAAAGTACATAATGCAGACCAAAAAAAAAATGATGTGCTAAACATTCTTTAAGGAATTTAATCAAACATATGATGTGCAAGTGTAAGATGTATGTGGATGGAGAAGATACATTGATTTTAATTTTATTTTTTCAATTTAAACTATTTCAAAACTTTGATCTTTGATACTTTTTCTTATACTTATTGTGTATAAGGCTAGGGCTAATACCAAAGGAATTTTAGTTCCATTACGGACAAGCCCATGGTTTAGGGAACCACGGCCAAGGTAGGACCAACCACGGTTCATTGCCGCCCAGCCAAGTGGGCACAATCGTTACAATGTTAAGATATTAGACTAAAAAGGATTGGGTTCTACAGCCACTTAAACTCGATTGGGTCAGGTTGGGCACCTTGGATAAATATCTGTGTCTAGTAACTTTTTGTCAAGTTAGAATAGGACCTTGATTAACCCCAAATGCCAAGCTTTTTAGTGTTCTTGCCTGAAATGGAGATGCTGTACAAAAATAAATTGTAAAAGTTGCATAAAATGATATTCAAATATTTAATTATAATATATGAAATAAATATCTAGTTGTAATGAAAGTAGAAAGATACCTAGGATGGATGTTCAATGTAATGTTCTCCATGAAAATCTCACTTGATGCTCGTCTTTAAGCTCATATTTAAAAGCCTTGGAAAAAAATGAAAGAAGAATGCTTACAAGGAGATTCAAATGCATGAAGAGCTTGATGGGAGTGTCTTCTTCACCTGCAAATCTTATAAGATGAGATGCAGAAAATATGAACATCCATAGACAGCCATATTCTAATAACACAACATAAAGATCATACATTTATCAAAGATCAGTCCATTATCACCCACATTGACATATCACAATTCAATGTAATCATCATCATTAAATTAGGATGTTTCCAATTGAATCAGAACAAAGTGGAAATGTGTCTCTGGAGTGATGGGTCATCACTGTATGTCACTGAAACTTAGGGCCCATTTGGATTTGTTGAAATATAAATTAAGGACTTCGTATGCGTGGAAATGTGGTTTCCATTTCACCAAATGCCCCACATGTGTAAAATTCTAAAATCCCTAATTTGTAAAATCAGAAAAACTCCAATTCGGGGTCCACATTCAAATCCGTAAGCCCTAGAATCCCCAAATCCTTAAATGAGGGTCCACATAGAATTAGGGATCCACAAATTACTAAATCCCCAAATCCCTTAATCGGCATTGAGATTGAGAGAGATTGAGAGAGAGGGAGGGAGGGAGGGAGGGAGAGAGAGAGAGAGAGAGAGAGAGAGAGAGAGAGAGAGAGAGAGAGAGAGAAATACCTCATGGTCGTGAATGAGCTAGCCTTCAACCGAGCTTCAGAGAGAGAGAGAGAGAGAGAGAGAGAGAGAGAGAGAGAGAGAGAGAGAGAGAGAGGGCATGCATGAGTAGGGTGTTCGGCAATAATAGATCGTGGTTGGAGAGAGGACGAGGGAAAGGGAGAGGCTGAGTGCGAGAGAGAGAGAGAGAGCGAGGGTGAGGGAGCCTGAGAGATGGAGAGAGGGCAATGGAAATGGGGTTTTGGGAGGTCTGCGTGTGGGAGAAAAGAGTGGATGGAATTGGATTTCATTTTGGGTGAGGAGCGCATGACGGACGGCCCTTAAGCTGTGGGTTTTACGACCGTGGGGCCCACTGTGATGTATGTTATTTATCCATTCTGTCTATTAATTTTAAAATATTATTTTAAGGGTTAATGTAAAAAATGAGTTAGATCGAAGCTGTAAGAAGAGCACACAACATATTAACAATAGAAATTTAATTTTTATGATTTCTTATTGTGTGGTCCACTTAGACCTTTAATCTAGATAATTTTTGGCCTAGTCCATTGAAATTTTATATAAGAATTTATAGACGGCTTAGATCAAACACATATATTTCAATGGGCCCCATGGAGCCCCTTTAGCACCATCAATATTTAAAACAGCTATGATGAGGAGGTAGGCTATAGGTACAGATCAATTAGGTTTTAGGCACAGATTAGATCTGTAGCATAATTGCTACAGATTAAATCCATAGCCAAAAGCTTTCAAAGTCTGTAGCCTTTGCTCGATTTTTTGGTAGTGTCATTCCCCCGTTCCCAAATTTAGAATGGAGAGATCATGCCCAAATGAACAAAATTCAGTATGAAGTGGTTTGAATTCCCAAAATAAATGACAAGTAGAAGGTTATAAAAATTAATTAGAAAAGAATCATTACTCCATTCCAGGAATAAGATATGATGCATACTTACCAATCCTTGGACCATTGAGAGCAGGCAAGCTATAGTACTTTCCAAACTCGCCTCCGCATGGCTTCGGGAGACTAGTTAAGATGCCCTTTAATTCATTATCAGAAGTTGGAACCATACACCAATAAAAAAAAAGGATAAATCAACAATCAAAGATCTAAAAGAAATAATGAACTCGAACTTCCATATGCTCCAATGTTATAAACTGAACTGCTTAACACAAAAACCTAAAGTTTCCTCTTCAAATATTTAGAAACTTAAAACAAACTAATTAACAAGATCCCTTAAAAAATAAACAAACAACCATCAAACTATTGAATGCACAAACATGGATATTCGTTTACTGAGATTCAATATGCCAAACAGGTTACTTCAAATGCAAATACTTTCCTAATAACTAAGATCTTTCTATTCATCCAAACAAAACTAATCAATCTAAGAATCTTTTCTTTTTCTTTTCTTTCCTTTTCTCTTTTTTGTTTTTTAATTTTTTGAGAGAGAGAATCAATCCAAGAATCTGATATTTAAAAAAAAGGACGGACAAAACAGGGTTTTCTATTCAACCTGCAAGTGTACAGGTGGGCCCACCTTCCGGCAATCCAAACCATCCTCACAAAGACATACATTTTTTGATGAAATCAATTCCATCAGACTGCGTTTCAAGACTCCCAAACACATACAATATTAGTGCAGCCAAACGGATATTAAAAATTAAAAAATTAAAAAAAGTGGGCAAAACAAATAAATAGAAGAAATTAAGTAGGTTGCAGCATACTAAAATCCTCTCTGACGATGCAATCTAACGAATGCGCTGATGATGATTTTTATGTTTGGAACAATGGTGCAAGAGATCGAGAGAGAGAGAGAGAGAGAGAGAGAGAGAGAGAGAGAGAATGGGCGCGGGAGATCGAGAGAGAGGAGAGAGAGAAAGGGACGGGAACAATGATGCAAGAGAGAGAGAGAGAAGAGGCGCGAGAGATCGAGAGTGAGAGAGTGAGGGATGGACGTGAGGGGGAATGGGGTTTTTCCCCAAGGAGTGGAGGGAAAGAATGAAAGTTTCATGAGAGGGGGAAAAGAAAAATGAGCACCGTTTCCACATTTTGTACCTGCTACGGTCTAAAACCATAGCTAAAAGCCCTCTGGACCATAGCCATTGTACCATCCATCACAGCCCCTCTGCGTTCACACGTCTGGCGTATTCTGGATGGATGGTTTTTTCAAGGGCTTTGTGGGGTCCATCTTGATGCATTTGATATATCCACTCCGTCCATTAATTTTATAATTTTTTTATAGGGAATGGCCCCAACATCTAAGCAAATCAAAGGTCCAACTGAACCACACCATCAATCAATGGTAGGTATTAATCTCCACTGTTTCTTAACGTGTGTTCCACTTGAGCATTTGATCTACTTCATTTTTGGGCTCTTACCCTAACATTCTCTTTCAAAATGGATAAACGTATTAGATGGAGCACACAAATTTTAATGGGCCTCATAGAGTCCCTTATGGGGCTATCCCAGGTTGTATGAACGTATGGAGGTGTTAGCTTTTAGCTACGGTTTGAGAATTTTTTAGCTATGGTTTTAAGCCGTAGTAATCAAGCTACGGTCTATGTCTGTAGCTAAAAACCAGCATAGTCCATAGCCATTGATCATTTTTTTGGTAGTGCATATCCATGGCAACCTCAATCATAAATGTAAGGACATGCTCTAGAGACTTTGGTTGCTGACAGTAAGAAACATGGTTGTGGTTGGAGTTAGGATCAACAATCAAGGCTTGAGGGGAACATGGTTTGGGGCCACCAAATCTCCAAATGATTGGGGTTTGCCATTTGTAAGACCCGCATCATAGACCGTACCGTTCCATAGGCTTCCGCGGTCCATCCGGTCAAATTCCGGCAACCCTTGACCCATATCCGACGTTTGCGCGCAATCCTAAGCCGAGTCCCGCATATCAAAGTCGACTAGACTTGAAACTTGTATCTTTGCGACTGCGCCGTCGCTGTGGTTCCAATGCCGCAACTCGCGCACCGATCCGATACCCAGGTTAAAAGATGTAGGTCCGCGTTCATTTCGAAGAAAATGACGCGGGTTGCGAATTTCGAAGGAATCTCAACAACATGTCCCATCAATCAATTAATCAATCAATGTTAAGTATAAGACATACCCCAAGCACAACAACTCATCCCTTCCCATTCCCAAAGTCAACTCTCCCTCTCTCTCCACCCATCCCTTGCTTACATCCCCATCACTTCACCCATCACCCATCACACCACACCCCATCCCTTTTCACCCATCACTTCTCTCTCTCTCTCTCTCTCTCTCTCTCTCTCTCTCTTTCATTCCCTCTCTTCACTCCCAAGCAATGCAAAAATTCACACGTCCAAGCCTTTCCAAGCTCCCTTCCACAAAAATAAGTGTGGCCCACTTTTCCACTCTCTCATCTCCCATCTCAACCTTCCAATCAACAACAACCTTCATCAAAGTTGAAGGCAATGAGCATGCAAGCCTAAGGGAGCAAGAAGGAGGCCAATAGGTGGGTGATCCACCGTTAATTCTTATTTTAAGGCCCACTTATTGGTGGGACCCATTATGATGTATGTGTTGTATTCATGAGGGGCCCATAGTGGCGGGGCCCCTCCATCACCATCACTCTCTCATTTCTCTCTCTCTCTCACTTTCTTTATCCTCTCCCTAGAATGATGTGGGCTCCACCGATTTGTGTTAAATCTACTCCATCCATCAGACGATGTGGCCCACCGCATTTCAGTAGAGATTTGCCATCTATATAATATATATAGTATATTACATTTATATTATATTAATAAATGTATGCACGGTGGGTCACGTCCATGTGGGACCCACCATGATGCCTGTGTTGTATCAAAGCGGTCCAGCGTCCAGGGACGCTGGATGTAGCCCCATCGTGAAGTATGAACTGGCGTGGTGTGTGTGGGTAGCCGTGAAGTGTGATTTGACGTGGGTGGGTGCTAAGAGTGAAGTGTGGGCTGCTCATGCAGGCCCCACCTTGATGTATGTATATGATCCACGCCGTCTATCCCGTTCCCTAGCTCATTTTAGGCGTTGAGCCCAAAAATAAAGCTAATCCAACTTTCTGGCGGGCCATAGCATGGAGAATAGTATGTTCACCGTTGAATTACACCCTGATATTTCTGTACACCAAAATCCATCCAATATTGGACTTGATGGGTTTGTATTGAGCCACAGGGACCAATGGCTGGATCGGATCCATCTGATGTGGGCCCTACATGGGAAAAACTGCAAAAATTCCATTTAAAAAAAAAATAAGCAAGAGGCAGCAAGCGCTACTGCTGGCACCAGAGGACGCTGCACAGCATCCTGCTGCACTCCTGCGGTGGGCATGAATGGCCAGGGACCCACGGGTCCCAGCCGTGGGCCCCATTGTGATGTGTTTGAATATCAACACCTTGCATTTGGTGGGCCCCCCTCAGGGCAGCGGGCCGCTACAAAAATCAGTCGTGTAAATAGCTTAGGTGGCCCACATCATAGGGAATAATGAGGATTAAACGTCTGCCATTGAAACCCTTTTAGGTTATCACAGAAGTTTTAGATCATTTTGAAATTTGTTTTTCCTCTTCTTCAGGGTACGTGTGACCCTATCAACAGATTGGATGATAGATAAACATTATGGTGGGCCCCAGGTCCATGTGACCTTATCAACAGGATGGGTAGAAAATAAATATTATGGTAGGCCTCGGGTCTGTGTGACCTTATCAATAGAATGGGTGGAAAATAAACATTACAGTGGGCCCTAGGTCTATGTGACCTTATCCACAGGTTGGGTGGAAAATAAACATTATGGTGGGCCCCTCATGGGACCCACTGATGTATGTATTGTATCCACACCTCTCATCAATGTGGATCTCCACCATGAGGTATGTGATTCATCTATGTCATCCATCCCTATGGGACTCACCATAGTGCATTTGTTGCATCCAAACCGTCCAACCATTTTTGAAAGATAATTTTAAGGCTTGAGACAAAAATAAGACAAATCTATTCATCAAGTGGACCATACTATACAGTGAGGATTGAACGTCTACCATTGGAATCCCTTAGGAATGTCGAAGTTTTGGATTAGTAGGAAATTTATTTTTCTTCTTAATTCAGGACTGTGTGACCCTATGATCGGATTGGATAGGAAATAAATGTTATGGCGGGTCTTGGGAATTTTAATGGTGGAAATCATTATCATCACTTATATTTGGGTGTGGCCCATTTGATATACATAGGGCCTATTGGCGTAGCCCATTTGATGTACGTATGGCGCATGTGATGTGGCCCACTTGCCATATGAGGGCCCATTTGATGTATTCAAGGCCCGTTGTAATGTACATAAGGCCCATTAGTGCCGCCCATTGATGAGGCCCACTTGATGAATATAAGGCCCATGTGATGCGGCCCATTTGATGTATTTGGAGCCCTTGGGTCGAGGCCCAACGGGATGTACATAAGGCCCATTGCAATATGTGATTCCTCCATGGTTTAGTAATGATGTTCATGGCAGGCCGTGCCTTGGGGGAAATGATGGTTTGATGTCCACATTGTAAGGATGATGTTGGTTAAATGTCCATATTGTCACTCTCCCTAGGGCCCATTGATAGGCCCATACTTAAAGTGTGTAGGCCTTTTAGGCCCATCTTCGTTATGAGCAGAGTCCATCACCATATAATATGTTTAGTATAGATCCATGATTCATGCTCATACGCATCATATGTATGCTTGATATGAGGAGTAGCCCTTCACGAGCGTGCGGTACACGCAGGATTGTTGCATGACTGGTATTGTGATTTATGCACTTCGCATTTGTATGACATGATTACTGTATGCCCTAGCGACATCAGAGCCATTGCCTCCATAGACACATCGTGGGTGGCCAGATTGGATACCGAAAATATTGTTTCTAGCATCGGGGCGTCATAGATGTCCCTGGGTGAAAATTTCTAAACCTGATGGTACCAGAGGATGATTCCAACGTCGAGACTGAGTCGATACATAAGCGCGCGAGGGCTATATACCAGTAGGCCGTGTCTCCCACTGTGTCATGGTCGGTTGGAAATAGGTGTGAGCTTATCCATCTGAGTGAGGGGAAAATTTCTAAGTTGAGTTTGACTAGCTTGAGGATTGGGTCTGCTATCGACGAGCCGAGCTGAACCGAGCCGATATTGGCAGGCAGATAGTGAGGTCTTTTTCACTCTCCCAGTTGTGCATTCGGATAGGGGCGGCAAGCTGGCATAGAGTGTACTAGACCCCGGTGATTATCCAAAATGAGAACTGTACTGATATTTGATGAGCTGTATGTGGATTGTGATGAGGATTGATATGCTTGAGTTGCCTTATGTATCGCATGGTCTTGATATGGCCGATAGCATTCATATCTTGTACTGCATAGCCTTGGTACGGCTGCTTGCATTCATGTACTTATCAGTATGATTCCGTATTACTCTGACTTCGCATTCTGAGCACACTTATATTGCACACACACTTACACCACCCTCTAAGCTTTCTATAAGCTTATGCACGATTGATGCGTGCAGGTGACGCAAGGCCCCAGCCATAACTTCGCCATAGTTGGAGTGTGCAGTCGAGCTTCTGAAGTTTCTGTTATTTTCATTATCTTGTATTTCCTTTTCATATGCATTGTACTTAAAGTTTTTGATCATAGTGGATTTTGTGATGGTGTTCTTGTGGTTATTGTTCGTGGGTTATGCTTATGGTTATGCTCATTATGAATCAAAATCATGTTTGAAATCCTCCTTATAGAATCCCAGAATCGGAACCTGGTGTATAGGTGCCGGGAGCTGAGAATGGGGTACTACGGAGGCTGTCGGCGCCGGATTCGGCGATCGAAAATTTTGTGAGTCCGGTTTCCGAGTTTGGGGCATGACAGAAGTTGTTATTAGAGCATAACTTGGGAATAACTGAGGATAACATCACATGTTTGCTCTGAGTTTAGGATGATTAGGTTCCGAGTACGTAACCTTTCGATTGAGTCCCCTAACGTGCCTTCGGGAGTTTTCAAGGATCGATAGACGCCTTTGTTCTTTTCTATAGGACATGTTGCGTAGGATAGTGACCCAATCGACTCTCGCTCCACCTTCTGAGGCTCTCGCTTAACCACCTGCGGCTCTCGCTCCACCCCCAGAGATCCTTGCTCCCCAGCTTGAGGATGTTATTCCTCCACCTGAGGCCAATGCGGAGCCGACTGTACCTGTGAGTGCCTCTCAGTTACAGCAGATGTTACAGGCTGTGACGGCTGTATTTCAGGGATAGGGTAGGCACCAAGTTGTTTCGTCCGCATAGGCAGAGTAGGACAGTGCAAGCGCCCTTCTCCGAGAGTTCAGACAGCTCGATCCTCCGAGTTTCCAGGGCGAGCCAGATCCTACTGCACTCGAAAGATGGCGCTCCAATGTGGAGAAGATCTTCGATACTATGGCATGTATAACCCAACAGTGAGTCCGGTTGGCCGTATTTCTTCTCTAGGGAGAGACCGAGCATTGGTGGACCTCCATTACCCGTGTTGCAGGGCCTAATCATGTCTGAACATTGGAGGATTTCATTGACCGATTCAAGCAGCAGTACTTCCTTGACCACATTCATCGTCAGAGAGCGTTAGAGTTTGAGACTCTGGTGCAGGGGGACATGTCCGTGGCACAGTACGTGGCCCATTTTGTGGCGCTATCGAGGTTTGCGCCGTATCTGGTTGATGATGAGGGGCGGAAGGCCCGCCGTTTCAAGAACGACTTATGTTACGGTCTTCAAGGCCGTGTGATTGGGCACGAGCTCCCGACTTTTCAGGCGGTAGTACGGAGGGCCCAGATTTATGAGACTGAGTGGGCTGGTTCACAGACCGATCGATATCAGAGGAGGGGCCGAAAGAGGCAGGCTCCCTTGTAGCTCTCACAGCATCGACGACCGCAGAGATACAGGAGCCACCCATCTACCAGAGTACCAGTAGCACCATCGGCACCTCCAGCTGCACCACCTCTGAGACAGCTTTTTGATACCGCTATGGATGCGGTGGGATAGGACACCATAGGTGGAGTGTCCCTAACCTTAGCAGTAGCAGCTGAGAGCATAGCAGCAGCGACTACAACCACCTCAGCCGTCGAGGCCCCAACAGCAGCAGAGACAGTAGTACAGGCCGTCGCAGAGGCAACAGCAGCACTAGGGACCTCAGAGGGGACATGCACCTCCCCAGCCAGCTCAAGCTAGGTTCTATACAGCCCAGTAGGACCCTCAGTCCTATAGAGGAGTCATTGAGGGTATACTTCCAGTCTTTGCATGCATCGTCCAAGTATTATTTGATTCCGATGCTTCGAACTCATTCATGTCTGAGGACTTTTACCGATCGATTGGATTGCTGATAGAGTCTGCGAGTGAGGGATTGACCGTATCGACGCCCTTGGGGAAGACCACAGTATTGAGCCGTTTCTATTCATCTTGCCCTATTCTGGTCAGTGATATCTTTTTGCCCGCTGACTTATTTATGCTAACGATGTCAGATTTCGATGTTATCTTAGGCATAGATTGGCTTACCGAGTACCACGCCATCTTGGACTGTTCCGCGAGGATAGTTACGTTTTGTATACCAGACTTGCCGCAATTTCAGTTCGTTGCCGAGCCCAGAGGAGAGCCATTGTCTTGTTTGATGTCCTGTACAGTCGAGGAGCCTGTTACCTTGTGTATCGATCAGTTGCCGGTGGTATGTGATTTTCTTAATGTGTTCTAAGAGATTCCGGGATTGTTGCCGATCCAGCATATTAGTTTCAGATTGATCTTGTGCCCGGTACCGTGCTTATATCGAAGGCCCTGTACTGTATGAGACCGATGGAGTTGCGCGAGCTGCAGCGACAGTTGGATGAGTTGCATGAGTTGGGATTTATCCGTCCGAGCAGTTCTCCGTGGGGAGCGCCGATACTCTTCGTCAGGAAGAAGGATGACTCATTGAGGCTCTGCATGGATTACCGCGAGCTCAACAGGGTCATGATTAAGAACAAGTACCTGCTCCCGAGGATAGATGATTTGTTTGATCAGCTGCAGGTTGCACAGTTCTTTTCAAAGATTCACTTGCATTCTAATTATCATCAGATTTGGGTTCGAGAGGAGGACATCCCGAAGACGGCTTTCATGACGCGTTACGGTCATTTTGAGTTTCAGGTCATGTCCTTTGGACTGACCAATGCACCCACGGTCTTCATGCAATTGATGAACGAAGTCTTCCGTCCACATCTTGATCAGTTTATTGTGGTCTTCATCGATGACATTCTGATATATTTGAGGACGCGTGAGGATCATATGCAGCATCTGGAGATCGCATGACAGACCCTCCATGCCCACCAGCTGTATTTGAAGCTGGAGAAGTGTCAGTTTTGGCAAGAGGAGGTGAAGTTCCTCAGTCACGTGGTGATAAGGGAGGGTGTCGTAGTGGACCCTTCGAAGGTTGAGGCAGTGCCTCAGTGGGGCCAGCCCACGACTGCATCTGAGATCCACAGTTTTCTTGGTTTAGCGGGATACTATCGGTGTTTCATTGAGGGTTTCTCCCATATTGCAACCCAGTTGACCAGGTTGACTCGGAAGGGCGCAGAGTTTATTTGGAGTGACGCCTGTGAGTGATCATTTATGGAGCTGAAGGACCGCCTCACATCCGCTCCTGTCCTCACTCTTCCCTCTAGGAGTGATGGATTTGTTGTATTTACTGATGCTTCACATATTGGATTAGGTGTTGTCTTGATGCAGCATGAGAGATCAGTGGCTTATGCATCTTGTCAGCTCAAGGTCCATGAGCTGAACTACCCCATGCACAATTTGGAGCTGGTGCAGTCATCTTCGCACTGAAGGTGTGGAGACACTATCTCTACGGGGTCAGGTTCGAGCTCTTCTCCGACCATAGGAGCTTGAAGTATCTATTCTCTCAGTCTGAGCTAAACATGAGACAGAGACGCTAGATGGAGCTTATAAAGGACTATGATTTTAATCTCCAGCACCACCCAGGCAAGGCGAATATGGTGGCAGATGCCCTCAGTTGTCAGCCACAAGGCCTGGTGGCACACATGATGATTTAGGAGTGGAGGATGCTCGAGGATATAACAGAGTATGACTTCAATTTTAGTCTGTAGTCTTCTATCATTTAGCTATCGAGCCTGTCAATTCAATCCTCTCTTGTCGCAAGGGTGATCGAGGCTCAGCAGACAGATGGGTCATTACAGGATTACCAAGAAGAGGCAGCATCTGAGAGTTAAATAGATTGGCAGATTGGTGATGATGGTGGACTTTACTTCAGAGGCCGATTATGTGTCCCGGATATTCCTGAGTTGCACAGAGATCTTATGACTGAGGCACATCGATCGCGGTTTTCTATCCACCCTGGCTCGACGAAGATGTACCGCGACATGTGGCGACAGTATTTTTGGGTAGGGATGAAGCGCCAGATCACCAGTTTTGTAGCCTAGTGTGACACATACCAGCGTGTTAAGGTCGATCATCAGACACCCCCTAGACCATTGCAGCCGTTGAGCGTCCCGACGTGGAAGTAGGAGCACGTGTCGACAGATTTTATCATGGACTTGCCGAGGACTCAACGCGGCCACGACGCCATATGGGTCGTTGTTGATCATCTGACGAAGTCGGCACATTTTCTTACGATTCGTGCGACTTGGCCTTTGGACCGGCTTGCAAGGTTATTCACTGAGGAGATTGTGAGACTACACGTCGTTCCAGTCTCGATCATTTCTGACCGAGACCCAAGGTTCATGTCTCAGTTTTGGAGGAGCTTTCCGAGAGCGATGGGTATTGATTTGCAGCTCAGTACCGCGCATCATCTACAAACCAATGACCAGACTGAGAGGGTCAACCAGATCCTTGAGGATATGCTTCGGGCCTGTGCGATTGACTTCGGGGGTAGCTGGGATGAGGATCTGTGATGGGCTGAGTTTGTAAACAATAACAGCTATCAGACGACCATTGGTATGGCTCCTTTTGAGGCATTATATGGTAGATCATGCAGATCTCTGAGTTATTAGACCGAGGTTAGAGAGCGACGTCTACATGCTAGATGTAAGACCCGTATCCTAGTCCGTTCTGTTCCATCAAGTCTCGCGATCCTTCCTGCCGAATTTCGGCATCCTGTGATGTATAATCGACGTTGCGATCGACCCTAAGTCGTATGTTGTAGATTTGAGTCGGTTTAATTCGAGACTTGTACCTTTGCGACCGCACCGTTGCCGCGGTTCCGACGCCGCGTCTCTCGCACCGATCCGATACCCTGGCAGGAAGATGTGAGCCGGCGTTTATTTCGAAGAAAACACCGCGCGTTTGTAATCCCAAGAGAATCTCTTCAATGTGTCAAATCAATCCCATCAATCAATCCCATCCATCACCTCATGTCAAGTACAAGCAACCCATGCTTTCTCTCCAAAGTCAACCCTTTCTCACCCTCTCTCTTACACACCCATGCTAGTCAAGTACACATCACCTCACCCATCACTCACATCCATCACTCTCTCTCTTTACATCCCATCTCTCCCTCTCTCTTTCTCATTTCTCAACTCAATTCCAAGCAACCTAAGAGAGCTCTCACGTCCAAGCTTCTCCATGTGAGAGAGTGCTTGTGTGTGGCCCACTTTCCCATCCCAAATCTTCCATCCTAGCCTTTCATTTTCCATCTTCCACCGTTGAAGTGAAGCCTAAGGAGATCGGCATTTCAACGGACCGAGAAGATCGACCGGTGGGTGCTTCTATAGGCTAGGTTTTCATGTTCTTATAATGGGCCAAGTGAGGCCTACCGATCAATGGTATGGATCTCACTTTGGACCCTTGATGTGGCTAATGGCCCACCTTGATGCTTAAGATCATTCCATGATGGGGCCATTCTCCATGGATCCCATCATGATGTTTATTTTCTTACATAAATATGGTCATCTAGACCTTCTAGTTTGGTGGAGAAAGGATCTCCACCATTGATTTTCAATTTGGTGGGCCCATATGCAATGGGACCCACTTGATGTATGGATTGGATGCTTGGAACGGAGGGCCCATAGTGCCGGGGTCCCTCCATCACACGTGTATATCTCTCTCTCTCTCCATCTCTCTCTCTCCTTCTCTTTTATTTATTTATTTAATTATCTTTGTGTGTGATGGGGTGGCCATGTGACCCACTTGGATGGGCCCCACCTTAATGTATGTTTTATCCTTACCATTCATCCATTTGGTGGCCCACAGGAGCAAGGCCCACCTGTGCATGCCCCGGCATATGCCGTCCGTCCCTATCCAGGGACGTCCCTGGACTGAAATGAAAATACAAATATGGGCTTGGTTCATGAGTTTTGGAAAGGGTTTGCCCATGTAGGCCCCACCTTGATGTATGGGGCTAATCCACACCGTCCATTCCATTTTCCAAACCATTTTAATCGTTGAGCCAGAAGATGAAACTGATCCAAGCTTCTGGTGGGCCATACCTTTCAAAACAGTGGTTTTCACCGTTTAAATTCACTTGAACCTTTTTTTCATGCCAAAAATATCCAATATTGGACTCTACGGATTTGTTATGGCCTGTAGAGACCAATGGCTGGGGTAGATCTACCTGATGCGGGCCCCACGTATGAAAAACCGTTGAAAAACGAGTTTTCAAAAAAAAAAAAAAACCAAATGCAAGGCAGCGCCTGCTGCGTCAGAAGCAGCAGACCGCTGCTGCGTCTAGCGGGCGGCCAGCAGGGACCCACGGCTCCAGCCGTGGGCCCCACAGTGATGTATATTTGCCATCCAATCTGTCCTTTAGGTGGGACCCTGCTTGAAGTGGCCCCCCTCCAAAAATCCAAGTCTCAGTTGGCCCACACCAAGGGAAACAGTGGGATTGAACTCTCTACCATTGAAACCAATTTTGGGCCCACAGAAGTTTAGGATCAATATGAAATTTGTTTCTCCACTTCAACCCAGGTCTGCGTGACCTCCTCAACAGGTTGGATGGAAAGCAAACGTTATGGTGGGCCCCACTTGGGACCCACAGTGATGTATGTATTTTATTCACACCGTCCCAAGCACGGGACGGTGGAACCCACCCTTTGCATGTGTTCTGAGGACGCCGTCCACGGCAGTGGACGGTGAAGCGCGTGTGTGCGCGCGTGTGTGTGCGTGCGTGCTGTGTGCGTGCGTGCGTGTGGTGTGTGTATATAAATATATATATTTATATATATATATATATATATTATATTATAAATGTTATATTGTATATAATATATATTATATTATATATGTTATATTGTATATATTATATATTATATTATATAATATACATTTGTTGGTGGGCCTTAGGGATTTTAATGGTGGAAATCATCATCACCACTTGTGTTTTGGTATGGCCCACCTTGGTATACATGTAAGGCCCATGTGATGGGGCCCATTCAATGTATTTGAGGCCCATGTTACAAGGCCCATTGTGATATATTCTAAGGCCCGTGGGATATAGCCCATTGCAATGTACATAAGGCCTGTTGGTAAGGCCCATTAATGTGGCTCATTTGATGAATGTAAAACCCATGTGATTAGGCCCATTCTGATATATTCTAAGGCACGTGGGTTATAGCCCCTTGCAATGTACATAAGGCCCGTTGGTAAGGCCCATTAATGCGGCCCATTTGACGAATGTAAGGCCCATGTGATACGGCCCATTTAATGTGTCTAAGGCCCATGGGTCGAGGCCCAATGGGATGTCCTTAGGGTCCATTGCAATGTGTGATTCCATATGGTTTGTGTAATGGTATTTTATGGCGAGCCATGCCTTGGGAGCGATGTTGGTTTGACGTCCACATTGTAAATACAATGTTGGTTAAATGTCCGCATTGTAACTCTCCTTAAGGCCCATTGATAGGCCCATACTTGTTGATAGTTCCTGACTTTATAACATGCTTAGTATAGCTCCATGATACATGCCCATATGCATCATATGTATGCTTGATATGAGGAATGCTTGATCATAGTATAAGCCGTTGGGCTGAGTTACGGGACTCCTTATGAGACGGAGTGCCCCACATGATTGCGTGGTACGCATGAGATTGTTGCATGATTGACGGTGTGACTCATGCATCTTGCATATGTGTGACTTGATCACCGCACGCCCTAGCGACATCGGGCCGTGGCTCCACACACATCGTGGATGGCCGTATCGGATACTAGGAAATGCTTGGTTCTAGCATCGTGGGCACTTAGGATGTCCTTGGGTGAAAGTCCAACCTTTTTGGTACCAGGAGATGCTCCAACGCTGTACACCGAGTGGATACACGAGCGCCCGAGTGCCGAATACCGAGGCCGCGTCTCCCACTTTCGTGGTCGGTTGGAAGGGGGTGTGGCCTTATCCGCCCGAGTGAGGGGGCTATAAGCTAGGCCGAGTTTGACCAGCTCACAAATGAGTCCGCTATAGACGAGCCGGGTAGGTATTGGCAGACTACTGGTCAGGTGGATAGTATGGTCTTTTCCACTTGCTTGACTGTGTAGCTAGGGAGGAGGCAGTCAATGTGAGGTGTATTAGACCCCGGTGATATCTAGAGAGAAACTATACTGATATGTGTACTTGATGAGTACTGACACGCTTGCTTTGCATCTCGCATATGACATTTGGCTACATAGGCCTCGCATCGCATGGCCTTAGTATGGCCGATAGCATTCATGCCTTGCATCACATGGCTTTGATATAGCTGATAGCATTCTTGGACTTACCGCATATTTCCGCATTACTCTGATATTATACACTTGGCACTCGCCTTGCACACACTTTCACCACCCTCTAAGCTTTCTATAAGCTTATGCACGATAGATGCGTGCAGGTGGCGTTAGGCAGCGGCGTTGAGCTTGGAGCGTGCAGCCGAGCTTCTGGAGTTTCTTTTACTTTCATTATATTGTATTTCCCTTTCATCCGCATTGTACTTAAAGTTTTTGTTATAGTGGATATGTGGTGTTGTTGTTTTGGGACTTAGTTATGCTTGTGGTTATGCTCCATTACAAAAAAAAATTCATACTGAAAATCCTCCTTGTAGGATCCCAGGATCGGAATCTGGCGTATGGGCGCTGGGAGCCGAGAATGGGGTACTACGGAGGCTGTCGGCACCGAATTCGGCGATCGGGAATTTTGTGAGCCCATTTTCCGAGTTTGGGCGTGACTGAAGTTGGTATCGAGCATAACTTGGGAATACCGAGATCACATCACATATCTACTATGAACTTAGAATGAATAGGTTCTAAGTCTGAATTTGTGATTTTTTGACTTAGACCCTTAACCTTCATGCCTTCGAGAATTCTCAAGGTGATAGACCCTTGTTCCTTCTGTAGGACGTAATGGCTAGAAGATCGACCCGAGCGAATCTCGCTCACCACCTGCGACTCCCGCTCCTCCACCGCGGCTCCCGCTCTACCACCGGCGACTCCCGTTCCGCCACCGGATATTCCTGATTTCCAGCCCGAGGATGCCACTCCTTTACTCGAGGCCGGTGCGGATCCGACCGTGCACCGTGAGTGCCACCCAGTGCGGCGAGATGCTTCAGCGATGACCGCTATTCTTCGAGGCGAGCGGCGTCCCATGTTACACCGTAGGCCGAGCAGAGCGTGCGAGCGCCCTTCTCGAGGAGTTCCGACGCCACGATCCTCCGCGTTTTCGAGGCGAGCCTGACTACCGCAGCAGAGATATGGTGCTCGAGGTGGAGAAGATATTCGACACCATGAGATGTACGACCAGGGTGAGGCTCAGCACTGATGTTCTCCAGGGTGAGGCTCGGCATTGGTGGGCATCTGTCGCCCGATTGGCAAAGGCCGAGTTTGTGTGGACTTGGGAGGACTTTGTGGGACCGGTTTGACCGAAAGTTCTTTCCCGAGCATGTGCGCCAATAGCAACGCGCACTAGAGTTTGAGACTCGATCCGAGGGGGACATGACTATGTCCCAGTATGAGGCTCATTTCGCCGCACTATCGAGATTCGTGACGTATCTTATTGATGATGAGGCGGAAGGCCCGCCGTTTTGAAAACGGTTTGCGTCCTGCCCTCAGGAGTCGTGTGATTGGACACATGCTTCCGACTTTTGAGCAAATTGTGGAGAGGGCCCGGATCTACGAGTCGATTGGGCCGGTTTGCAGAGAGCTCGTGACACGAAGGAGATCGAAGAGGAAGGAGCCATCCAAGTAGCTCCCAACCGCAGGCGATCGTTCACGGACGACGCACGACTCGCAAAGATTCCGAGCCCCGGTAGTACCCCAGCACCACCTTCGGGACCATTTACAGTACTTGCTTTGGGTGCGGTAGAACAAGACATCGCGTGCACGAGTGTCCCCATTCACCGCAGCGCCGCCGAGGGCACCGCATCCACCTCCACGACAGTCACCACAAGAATCGGCCGAGGGCACCGTATCGCCCTCCGCGACGGCCCCCACATCAACAGACGACCGCAGCACCAGCCTCACAGGACCTCCCCGTAGTAACAGAGACCTCAGGGGGGACCTGCACCTCCCCAGCAGGCCCAGGGCAGATTTTATGCAGCCGAGCAGGACTCTCAGTCATCAGGAGCAGTTGTCGACGATTCGCGTGACTTGGCCCCTACACCGACTTCCTAGATTGTTCATGAATGAGGCGTCCTGGGAGTTAGAACTTGAGATTTGTGGGCGTCATCCCTATCCCTTAGATGTTTGATTTTGTTAGTATGTTGTGTTCTGATTATATATATAGTGGTGTGGTTTTCCTCTCTTGGTACGCTCTGTATTGGTATGTTATGATTTAAATTTCGATGACGAAATTTCTTATTAGGTGGGGAGAGCTGTAAGACCCGTATCCTAGTCCGTACTGTTCCATCAAGTCCCGCGATCCTTCCTGTCGAATTTCGACAACCTGTAACGTATAATCGACGTTGCGATCGACCCTAAGTTATATGTTGTAGATTTGAGTCGGTTTAATTCGAGACTTGTACCTTTGCGACCGCACCGTCGTCGCGGTTTTAACGCCGCGTCTCTTGTACCGATCCGATACCCTGTCAGGAAGATGTGAGCCGGCGTTTATTTCGAAGAAAACGCTGCGCGTTTGCAATCCCAAGAGAATCTCTACAATGTGTCAAATCAATCCCATCAATCAATCTCATCCATCACCTCATGTCAAGTACAAGCAACCCATGCTTTCTCTCTCCAAAGTCAACCCTTTCTCACCCTCTCTCTTACACACCCATGCTAGTCAAGTACACATCACCTCACATCCATCACTCTCTCTCTCTTTACATCCCATCTCTCCCTCTCTCTTTCTCATTTCTCAACTCAATTCCAAGCAACCTAAGAGAGCTCTCACGTCCAAGCTTCTCCATGTGAGAGAGTGCATGTGTGTGGCCCACTTTCCCATCCCAAATCTTCCATCCTAGCCTTTCATTTTCCATCTTCCACCGTTGAAGTGAAGCCTAAGGAGATCGGCATTTCAACGGACCGAGAAGATCGACCGGTGGGTGCTTCTATAGGCTAGGTTTTCATGTTCTTATAATGGGCCAAGTGAGGCCTACCGATCAATGGTATGGATCTCACTTTGGACCCTTGATGTGGCTAATGGCCCACCTTGATGCTTAAGATCATTCCATGATGGGGCCATTCTCCATGGATCCCATCATGATGTTTATTTTCTTACATAAATATGGTCATCTAGACCTTCTAGTTTGGTGGAGAAAGGATCTCCACCATTGATTTTCAATTTGGTGGGCCCATATGCAATGGGACCCACTTGATGTATGGATTGGATGCTTGGAACGGAGGGCCCATAGTGCCGGGGTCCCTCCATCACACGTGTATATCTCTCTCTCTCTCCATCCCTCTCTCTCCTTCTCTTTTATTTATTTATTTAATTATCTTTGTGTGTGATGGGGTGGCCATGTGACCCACTTGGATGGGCCCCACCTTAATGTATGTTTTATCCTTACCATTCATCCATTTGGTGGCCCACATGAGCAAGGCCCACCTTGTGCATGCCCTGTGCATATGCCGTCCGTCCCTGTCCAGGACGTCCCTGGACTGAAATGGAAACACAAATGTGAGCTTGGTTCATGAGATTTGGAAGGGGTTTGCCCATGTAGGCCCCACCTTGATGTATGGGGCTAATCCACACCGTCCATTCCATTTTCCAAACCATTTTAATCGTTGAGCCAGAAGATGAAACTGATCCAAGCTTCTGGTGGGCCATACCTTTCAAAACGGTGGTTTTCACCGTCTAAATTCACTTGAATCCTTTTTTCATGCCAAAAATATCCAATATTGGACTCTACGGTTTTGTTATGGCCTGTAGATACCATTGGTTGGGGTAGTTATACCTGATGCGGGCCCTACGTATGAAAAACCTTTTAAAAACTTTTTTTCAAAAAAAAAAAAAAAAAAAACATAAGGGCAGCAGCCCTGTTGCCGCTGACAGCGCCAGAGGCGCAGGCGCTGGGGACCCACGGCTCCAGCCGTGGGCCCCACAGTGATGTATATTTGCCATCCAATCTGTCCTTTAGGTGGGACCCCGCTTGAAGTGGCCCCCCTCCAAAAATCAGCCAGATCCAAGTCTCAGTTGGCCCACACCAAAGGAAACAGTGGGATTGAACTCTCTACCATTGAAACCATTTTTGGGCCCACAGAAGTTTAGGATCAATATGAAATTTGTTTTTCCACTTCAATCCAGGTCTGCGTGACCTCTTCAACAGGTTGGATGGAAAGCAAACGTTATGGTGGGCCCCACATGGGACCCACAGTGATGTATGTGTTGTACCCACCGTCCAGACAGACGGTGGGGCCTACCTTGCTGTATGTGTTCGTCCGCACCGTCCTCCCTGGACGGTGGGACCCCCCCTGTGCGCGTGTGTGCGCGCGTGTGTGTGCGTGCGTGCTGTGTGCGTGCGTGCGTGTGGTGTGTGTATATAAATATATATATATTTATATATATATATATATATATTATATTATAAATGTTATATTGTATATAATATATATTATATTATATATGTTATATTGTATATATTATATATTATATTATATAATATACATTTGTTGGTGGGCCTTAGGGATTTTAATGGTGGAAATCATCATCACCACTTGTGTTTTGGTATGGCCCACCTTGGTATACATGTAAGGCCCATGTGATGGGGCCCATTCAATGTATTTGAGGCCCATGTTACAAGGCCCATTGTGATATATTCTAAGGCCCGTGGGATATAGCCCATTGCAATGTACATAAGGCCCGTTGGTAAGGCCCATTAATGTGGCTCATTTGATGAATGTAAAACCCATGTGATTAGGCCCATTCTGATATATTCTAAGGCACGTGGGTTATAGCCCCTTGCAATGTACATAAGGCCCGTTGGTAAGGCCCATTAATGCGGCCCATTTGACGAATGTAAGGCCCATGTGATACGGCCCATTTAATGTGTCTAAGGCCCATGGGTCGAGGCCCAATGGGATGTCCTTAGGGTCCATTGCAATGTGTGATTCCATATGGTTTGTATAATGGTATTTTATGGCGAGCCATGCCTTGGGAGCGATGTTGGTTTGACGTCCACATTGTAAATACAATGTTGGTTAAATGTCCGCATTGTAACTCTCCTTAAGGCCCATTGATAGGCCCATACTTGTTGATAGTTCCTGACTTTATAACATGCTTAGTATAGCTCCATGATACATGCCCATATGCATCATATGTATGCTTGATATGAGGAATGCTTGATCATAGTATAAGCCGTTGGGCTGAGACATTTACGGGACTCCTTATGAGACGGAGTGCCCCACATGATTGCGTGGTACGCATGAGATTGCTGCATGATTGTACGGTGTGACTCATGCATCTTGCATATGTGTGACTTGATCACTGTACGCCCTAGCGACATCAGGGCCGTGGCTCCACAGACACATCGTGGATGGCCGTATCGGATACCGAAAATGCTTGGTTCTAGCACTGTGGGCACTTAGGATGTCCTTGGGTGAAAGTCCCAGAACCTTCTTGGTACCAGGAGATGCCCCAACATCTAGACCGAGTGGATACATGAGCTCCTGAGTGTCGAATACCAGTAGGCTGTATCTCCCATTGTGTCATGGTCAGTTGGAGGGGGTGTGGCCTTATCCGCCCGAGTGAGGGGGCTGTAAGATAGGCTGAGTTTGACCAGCTCGCAAAAGGGTCCGCTATCGATGAGCAGGATAGATATTGGCAGACTACTGGTCAGATGGATAGTGTGGTCTCTTCCATTCGCTGGGCTATGTGGCTAGGGAGGTGGCAGTCAGTGTGGAGTGTACTAGACCCCGGTGATATCCAGAGAGGAACTGTACTGATATGTGTACTTGATGAGTACTGGCACGCTTGCTTTGCATCTCGCATATGACATTTGGCTACATAGGCCTCGCATCGCATGGCCTTAGTATGGCCGATAGCATTCATGCCTTGCATCACATGGCTTTGATATAGCTGATAGCATTCATGGACTTACCGCATATTTCCGCATTACTCTGATATTATACGCTTGGCACTCGCCTTACACACACTTTCACCACCCTCTAAGCTTTCTATAAGCTTATGCACGATAGATGCGTGCAGGTGGCGTTAGGTTGCAGCAGCGTTGAGCTTGGAGCGTGCAGCCGAGCTTCTGGAGTTTCTTTTACTTTCATTATATTGTATTTCCCTTTCATACGCATTGTACTTAAAGTTTTTGTTATAGTGGATATGTGGTGTTGTTGTTTTGGGACTTAGTTATGCTTGTGGTTATGCTCCATTACAAAAAAAAAATTCATACTGAAAATCCTCCTTGTAGGATCCCAGGATCTAATTCTATGGGGGCGGGAGCCGAGAATGGGGTACTACGGAGATCTCTGAGTTATTAGACCGAGGTTAGAGAGCGACGTCTCCTAGGTCCCGAGCTTGTGTAGCAGACGTCAGAGGCTATCGATATCATCAGGCAGAGGATGCGCACAGCTCAGAGCTTGTAGAAGAGTTTTGCTGATCGCCGGCGTAGTCCCTTGGAGTTTGCTGTAGGGGACCATATGTATCTCAGGGTCTCGCCCATGAAGGGCGTAGTTCGATTTGGAGCGAAGGGCAAGCTTGCCCCGAGATTCATAGGACCTTTTGAGATCACTAGGTGCATTGGTGTCGTGGCCTATAGGCTTGCCTTACCACCTCAGTTGTCTGAGATCCACAACATTTTTCATGTCTCTATGCTGAGGAAGTGTGTGTCAGACATAGTTCCTGTTATTGATTGGTAGCCGTTGCAGGTTCGTGAGGACGCTTCTTACATTGAGCAGCTAGTTCATATCCTTGATCAGAAGGAACAGGTCCTTCGGACCAAGGTCATTCCCTTGATGAAGGTTCAGTGGGGTCACCATTCTGTTGATGAGGCATCTTGGGAGCGTGATGCTGAGATTCGAGAGCACTATCCTCATCTCTTTGATGATTGATTGTGTGTTCTAGCATCTATGCTGTCTCCAATTTTATATGATGATGCTATGATTTCTCTTCCTTTTTGAGTTATGTCTAATTACGATGATTGTGTAAATTTTGAGGACAAAATTTTTATTTAGAGGGGAGAGTTGTAAGACCCGTATCCTACACTGTACTGTTTCATAGGCTTCCGCGGTTCTTCTGGTCAAATTCTGGCAACCCTCGACCCGTATCCGATGTTTGCGTGCGATCCTATGCCGAGTCCCGCATATCAAAGTCAACTCGACTCGAAACTTGTATCTTTGCGACCGCGCTGTCGCCGCGGTTCCAACGCCACGACTCGTGCACCGATCGGATACCCAGGTTAAAAGATGTAGGCCCGCGTTCATTTTGAGAAAAAAGACGCGCGTTGCGAATTTCGAGAGAATCTCAATAACATGTCCCATCAATCAATCAATCCATCAATGTCAAGTACAAGCCATACCCCAAGTACAACAATCCATCCCTTCCCATTCCCAAAGTCAGCTCTCCCTCTCTCTCCACCCATCCCTTTCTTACATCCTCATCACTCCACCCATCACCCATCACACCACACCCCATCCCTTTTCACCCATCACTTCTCTCTCTTTCATTCCCTCTCTTCACTCTCAATCTACCCAAAAATTCACTCGTCCAAGCTTTTCCAAGCTCCCTTCCACAACAACAAATGTGGCCCACTTTTCCACTCTCTCATCTCCCATCTCAACTTTCCAATCACCATCAACCTCCATCAAAGTTGAAGGCAAGGAGCATGCAAGCCTAAGGGAGCAAGAAGGAGGCTAATAGGTGAGTGATCCACCGTTAATTCTTATTTTAGGGCCCACTTGTTGGTGGGACCCGTTATGATGTATGTGTTGTATTCATGAGGGGCCCATAGTGGCGGGGCCCCTCCATCACCGTCTCTCTCATTTCTCTCTCTCTCTCTCTCGCTTTCTTTATCCTCTCCCTAGAATGATGTGGGCCCCACTGATTTGTGTTAAATCTACTCCATCCATCAGACAATGTGGCCCACCGCATTTCAGTAGAGATCCGCCATCTACATAATATATATAGTATATTATATTTATATTATATTAATATTATATTAATAAATGTATGCATGGTGGGCCACGTCCATGTGGGACCCACCATGATGCTTGTGTTGTATCAAAGCGGTCCAGCATCCAGGGAAGCTGGACGTAGCCCCATCATGAAGGATGAACTGGCGTGGTGTGTGTTAGTAGCCGTGAAGTGTGATCTGATGTGGGTGGGTGCTAAGAGTGAAGTGTGGGCTGCTCATGCAGGCCCCACCTTGATGTATGTATACGATCCACACCGTCTATCCCGTTCCCTAGCTCATTTTAAGCGTTGAGCCCAAAAATGAAGCTAATCTAACTTTTTGGCGGGGCATAGCATGGAGAATAATATGTTCACCGTTGAATTACACCCTAATATTTTTGTACACCAAAACTGTTCACTCCCCAAGTATAGGGTTGTGATGTAGTAGTAAACTTGGTGAGACTGAGGTCGAATCCTAAGGGACTGATATCTGTACGTTGTCTGAAACTAACTAGAACTAAAACTAGAATGAGATGAAATCTAATTCGAGTTGTAATTTGAGGAATAAGAGTGAAATACTAATCTAAAACTTAAGTAATTCAGAGGAAGGAAACTATGGATTCAGAGGATCCACTTGTAGAGATCAGGGAGATCTTATGCCTGTATCAGGAATCATGGACATTTAACTGAACTTACTTGATCTGGTTTTCAAGAGATGAAAGGTATATGAATTAGAATGGATTCCATCACCAAATCATGCCCAGGAAACAAAGCAAACAACAAAATTAAACTAATTACCAACAAATCAACATGCTATGAAGGTTAGGAAGGGTACCATCATCTTACCATGCCCAGGAGACGATGGTGAACAACAGGGCTTCCTGACATCATAAACATCAAAAGGGAAAAGGAAATATTCAAAGCCATTGCAGACCCATTGTAATTTCAGTCACAACAGACCATTAAAGACTAAAAAAACATTCCTTTCATAATCAACTAAAAACAAATTTAGTTCATGAATTTAAATTAAAAGCATAAAATAGAGTCTTCCATCTCGCTACAGGCTTCACCTCTTAGCCCTAGCTAAGAGGTTTAGCCAATCACGGGCATGATTAGGCTGAATTCAAAATAAACAAAAGAAGAAGAAGAAAAGAAAAAGAAAAACCAGGCCCAACCCAAGCCAGCCCACGTTCTCTCTCTGCCTCTGCTCACGTCCAGCCCTCTGGTTCACATCTCTCTCTTTCTTTAATAGCAGGAAGGTCGGTGGAAGGAAGTCATGGCTGGAGTCGGTTCCTTACGCACAAGGGGCGGTGAAGCTTGCGCAGAAGTTCCGCACCCTCTCCTGTCGTTCCTGTCTTTTGTAGAAAAATGGCAACCGACCTGCCTATGCATCACAATTCACGATAGCAGTTCATCTTATCGACTCTTTGTGGGGTTTTCTTTGATGGAGAGCCATTAGATGGACGGATCGGATTGGCCACCCGATCCTCTCTAAGGATGCGCAACCGCCCGAAAAATCTGGGTTTCTCCGGACTGCATAAATAGGGCCTGCGCACGCGCAGCAACTTGCACAGGCTAACGGTGGGGTGCACATTCATTATAGGTTAGGAAATCCACACCGTCCATTGCACTTTACGAGGGATTTTGGTTGGGAATGTTAGTTTTTGATGTCTGCTATTGTGGCCCACTGATTCATCGTTTCTGCCATCCGTTGTCTGTTAAAGAGCTGCAAATCACCTTACCGCCTGCTTTTGGAATTCTTCCACCTAAGTTGTGATCAGCGGGCCCCTTCAAGCCTGATGGACGGTCCCGATCTTCTTATTGGGTCATGATGATGATCCACAACCTCCGTCAAGATGGACGTGGGCCGTCCGTTGCGTAACAGAGCTCTTTCTCTGTTGTGATCGAGCAGGAGTCGGTTAGCGTGCGCTGACCGACTTGGTTGACTCGGTACGTATCAATACACCTTCACAATGTGCACCTTCTTCATACGTGGGGTCCATAGAACTGTTAGTGTGGAAATCTACACCGCCCATCTGCATTTTCTTGCCAATTCAAGGGTTGATCCCGAGGTTGAAGCATATCCAGGTATCAAGCGGGCCCCAAATCTTTGTTTTATGGTCTGATCGGCCCGTTGGCCCACTTATACCAGGATTCAATGTCTGAAATTTGACGTGTACAGTTAATTTATGATCCTAAGACCATATATGAGGTTTCGAGCAGAACGGATGGTGGAAACACTGTGATCTCACATTCTGGACCAATTTCAAGCCTCTTTAGTATGACACACGTGATTTTCTTGAATCTCGGCTATATAAAATCATCGATCTCAGTCCCCTAGAGTTTGTCCCTTGGCTTAATGATTCCTGAGTGTAAATCCATGATTTGATCATCCTTTTCCAGTCCAAGTTTGTACATACACTCTGCATCACAAACACGATTAAATCAGCCATTAAATGGTATTATGCTTGTATATCCAAGTAACAACTGGGGTCTAATATGCAATATTTGACCCTCAACACAACCCCCAACTAGCATTTTTCTAGTCTCGAGCAAAGTATGCGAAAAATAATTTCAGAAATACAAAACAATTCCTTTAAACCTGAGTGACATGTGAATAAATAATCAAGATGCAAGAAATCTAAGATTCATGAATGGTGAGTAGAATTTTTGTTTTTGGAATCAAGCTCACAGTAAACTTCATAATCAATTTCAAAATATTAATTCATTAATTAGAATATTCTAAACATTGAGTTCCATGAGTGTATAGTATAATCTCGGCTTACGATCATTAAAAGATCCAATCGTCAATTACATAATATCATTGGTAATTAACAACGGAATTCATGAAAACTGAAACCAACACTTGCCTTATAGATTAACTTTTCATTCTATCGGCCTTTGATTTTTTCATCGAGGGAGAGGAAAATCGAATTCGCACCTATAGGGAGCAAACCTATGGTAAAGATCGTACACCCAACCCTTTTCACATATCATCCATGGGGAATTAAATCTACACATATAGGGAGCAGACCTATGGTGAAGATTATTCGCCCAACCTTTTCCAAAGGTATCTGTTGTTTTTTTTTCTTCAATTGATCATGACGGGCAAATTTTTTTAGGCTGGTTCCTTTCATGTTTAATGATTACTAAGTTAATCATTTAATTATCGAACCGAAACCTTAATGTGTAAGCGAGATGTGATATGTGAAATCATGACTCAATCAATGTTTACAACTTTTAATCATGGATTAACTATTCAAACTTAACTGTGAAATCTAACAGACGGTTGAATCCAAAAAGTCATAAATTATCGCTTCAAATTCACAAGAAATTACCGTCCATCCAAAAAAATTTCACAATTTTTGCTCAAGACCAAGAAACACAGATTAGGAAACCTAATCTCCCACCCCCAACCTAAAATCTACATTGTCCTCAATGTAAAAGAAATAAGCATGCAATGCACATGGGACAACGAAAATATAAGAGGAGTGATGGGAAGATAGTACCTGGACGAAAGAATCAAGAGGCTTCGCAAAGATATCTACGTAAGAGCGGGTCAGCACAATAGAGAAACCAACGGAAGCAAAATAGAAATAACAAAAATAGAATCCTACCTACACTACTTTCGCAGGTGCTCTCGATTGCATTTAGCGTATGCAACAAGCCTTTAAACCCCTAGGTTGCCCCTAGTGGACGAGTTGTAGTCTCGTGAGGGTTTGCAGCAATGTTACCCATAAACATTGAACTAACTAACATAAAATAAAATAAAATAAAATAAAAGGCTGGGATGCCTCCCAGGAGCGCTAAGTTTACCGTCTATCCTAAAATAGCATAAAGGAAACTATCCTAGTCCTATGAAAACAGGAAACAGATTAGTTTATGGAAATCAGAAAAACTAAACCTAAAGTTAGAAAAATCCTAATCTTAAACTAATCCTAAAACTAGTTGATTTCAGAAAACGTAGCCGTCAATCCCCAGCAACGGCGCCAAAAACTTGTTCACTCCCCAAGTATAGGGTTGTGATGTAGCAATAAACTCGGTGAGACCGAGGTCGAATCCCAAGGGACTGATATCTGTACGTTGTCTGAAACTAACTAGAACTAAAACTAGAATGAGATGAAATCTAAATCGAGTTGTAATTTGAGGAATAAGAGTGAAATACTAATCTAAAACTTAAGTAATTCAGAGGAAGGAAACTAGGGATTCAGAGGATCCACTTGTGGAGATCAGGGAGATCTTATGCCTGCATCAGGAATCATGGACATTTAACTGAACTTACTTGAACTGGTTTTCAAGAGATGAAAGGTATATGAATTAGAATGGATTCCATCACCAAACCATGGCCAGGAAACAAAGTAAACAACAGAATTAAACTAATTACCAACAAATCAACATGCTATGAAGGTTAGGAAGGGTACCATCATCCTACCATGCCCAGGATATGATGGTGAACAACAGGGCTTCCTGACGTCATAAATATCAAAAGGGAAAAGGAAATATTCAAAGCCATTGCAGACCCATTATAATTTCAGTCACAACAGACCATTAAAGACTAAAAAAACATTCCTTTCATAATCAACTAAAAATAAATTCAGTTCATGAATTTAAATTAAAAGCATAAAATAGAGTCTCCCATCTCGCTACAGGCTTCACCTCTTAGGCCTAGCTAAGAGGTTTAGCCAATCACGGGCATGATTAGGCTGAATTCAAAATAAATAAAAGAAGAAGAAGAAAAGAAAAAGAAAAACCAGGTCCAACCCAAGCCAGCCCACGTTCTCTCTCTGCCTCTGCTCACGGCCAGCCCTCTGGTTCACATCTCTCTCTTTCTTTAATAGCAGGAAGGTCGGTGGAAGGAAGTCATGGCTGGAGTCGGTTCCTTACACACAAGGGGCGGTGAAGCTTGCGCAGAAGTTCCGCACCCTCTCCTGTCGTTCCCGTCTTTTGTAGAAAAATGGTAACCGACCTGCCTATGCATCACAATTCACGATTGCAGTTCATCTTATCGACTCTTTGTGGGGTTTTCTTTGATGGAGAGCCATCAGATGGACGGTTCGGATTGGCCACCCGATCCTCTCTAAGGATGCGCAACCGCCCGAAAAATCTGGGTTTCTCCGGACTGCATAAACAGGGCCTGCGCATGCACAGCAGCTTGCGCAGGCTGACGGTGGGGTCCACATTCATTATAGGTTAGGAAATCCACACCGTCCATTGCACTTTACGAGGGATTTTGGTCGAGAATGTTAGTTTTTGATGTTTGCTATTGCGACCCACTGATTCATCGTTTCTGCCATCCGTTGTTTGTTAAAGAGCTGCAAATCACCTTACCGCCTTCTTTTGGAATTCTTCCACCTAAGTTGTGATCAGCGGGCCCCTTCAAGCCTGATGGACGGTCCCGATCTTCTTATTGGGTCATGATGATGACCCACAACCTCCGTCAAGATGGACGTGGGCCGTCCGTTGCGTAACAGAGCTCTTTCTCTGTTGTGATCGAGCAGGAGTCGGTCAGCGTGCGCTGACCGACTTGGTTGACTCGGTACGTATTAATACACCTTCACAATGTGCACCTTCTTCACAGGTGGGGTCCATAGAAATGTCAGTGTGGAAATCTACATCGCCCATCTGCATTTTCTTGCCAATTCAAGGGTTGATCCCGAGGTTGAAGCATATCCAGGTATCAGGCGGGCCCCAAATCTTTGTTTTATGGTCTAATCGGCCCGTTGGCCCACTTATACCAGGATTCAATGTCTGAAATTTGACGTGTACAGTTAATTTATGATCCTAAGACCATATATGAAGTTTCAAGCAGAACGGATGGTGGAAACACTGTGATCTCACATTCTGGACCAATTTCGAGCCTCTTTAGTGTGACACACGTGATTTTCTTGAATCTCGGCTGTATAAAATCATCGATTTCGGTCCCCTAGAGTTTGTCCCTTGGCTTAATGATTCCTGAGCGTAAATCCATGATTTAATCATCCTTTTCCAGTCCAAGCTCGTACGTACACTCTGCATCACAAACACGATTAAATCAGCCATTAAACGGTATTATGCTTGTATATCCAGGTAATAACTAAAGTCTAATATGCAATATTTGACCCTCAATAAAAACCCATCTAATATTGGACTTGATGGGTTTGTATTGAGCCATAGGTACCAATGGCTGGGTCGGATCCATCTGATGCGGGCCCCACATGGGAAAAATCGCAGAAATTCCCTTTTAAAAAAAAATAAGCAAGAGGCAGCAGGCACTGCTATTGGTGCCAGAGGACACTGCACAGCATCCTGTTGCGCTCTTGCGGTGGGCGCGAATGGACAAGGACCCACGGGTCCCAGCCGTGGGCCCCACTATGATGTGTTTGAACATCAACACCTTGCATTTAGTGGGCCCCCCTCAAGGCAGCGAGCCGCCACAAAAATCAGCCATGTACATAGCTTAGGTGGCCCACATCACAGGGAACAGTGAGGATTAAACGTCTACCATTAAAACCCTTTTGGGTTATCACAGAAGTTTTGGATCATTTTGAAATTTGTTTTTCCTCTTCTTTAGGGTACGTGTGACCCTATCAACATATTGGATGATAGATAAACATTATGGTGGGCCCCAGGTCCGTGTGACCTAATCAACAGGATGGGTGGAAAATAAATATTACGGTGGGCCTTGGGTCTGTGTGACCCTGTCAACAGGATGGGTGGAAAATAAACATTACGGTGGGCCCCAGGTCTGTGTGACCTTATCCACAGGTTGGGTGGAAAATAAACATTATGGTGGGCCCCACATGGGACCCATTGATGTATGTATTGTATCCACACATCTCATCAATGTGGATCTCCACTATGAGGTATGTGATTCATCTATGCCATCCATCCCTATGGGACCCACCATAGTGCATGTGTTGCATCCAAACCATCCAACCATTTTTTAAAGATAATTTTAAGGCTTGAAACAAAAATAAGACAGATCTATTTATCAAGTGGACCACACTGCACAGTGAGGATTGAACGTCTACCAATGGAATCCCTTGGGAATGTCGAAGTTTTGGATTAGTAGGAAATTTGTTTTTCCTCTTAATTTAGGACTGTGTGACCCTATGATCAGATTGGATGGGAAATAATGTTATGGCGGGTAGGAATTTTAATGGTGGAAATCATTATCACCACTTATATTTGGGTGTGGCCCATTTGATATACATAGGGCCTATTGGCATAGCCCAAATGATGTACGTATGGCCCATGTGATGTGGCCCACTTGCCATATGAGGGCCCATTTAATGTATTTAAGGCCCATTGTAATGTACATAAGGCCCATTAGTGCAGCCCATTGATGCGGCCCACTTGATGAATATAAGGCTCATGTGATGTGCCCCATTTGATGTATTTGGAGCCCTTGGTTCGAGGCCCAATGGGATGTACATAAGGCCCATTGCGATATGTGATTCCTCCATGGTTTATGTAATGATGTTCATGGTAGGTCGTGCCTTGGGGAGCAATGATGGTTTGATGTCCACATTGTAAGGATGATGTTGGTTAAATGTCCGCATTGTTACTCTACCTAGGGCCCATTGATAAGCCCATACTTATAGTGTGTAGGTCGTCTAGGCCCATCTTCGTTATCAGCAGAGTCCAACACCATATAATATATTTAGTATAGATCCATGATTCATGTTCATACGCATCATATGTATGCTTGATATGAGGAGTGACTGATCATAGCATATGCCTTCGAGCAGATTGTTTATGGGCTCCCTGATAGGCGGAGTCACCCTTCACGAGCGCGCAGTACACGCAGGATTATTGCATGACTGGTAGTGTAATTCATGCACTTTGCATTTGTATGACTGATTACTGTATGCCCTAACAACATCAGGGCCATTGCCTCCACAAACATATCGTGGGTGGCTAGATTGGATACCGAAAATATTATTTCTAGCATCGGGGCGCCATAAATGTCCTTGGGTGAAAATCCATAAACCTAATGGTACCAGAGGATGACTCCAACATTGAGACCGAGTGGATACATGAGCGTGCGAGGGTCGTATATCAGTAGGTCGTGTCTCCCACCGTGTCGTAGTCGGTTGGAACCCGCCTGAGTGAGAGGGCAATTTCTAAGTTGAGTTTGACCAGCTTGAGGAATAGGTCCGCTATCAACGAGCCAGGCCCGATATTGACAGGCAGATAGTGAGGTCTTTTCCACTCTCCCAGTTGTGCGTTTGGATAGGGGCGGCAAGCTAGCGTAGAGTGTACTAAACCTCGGTGATTATCTAGAATGAAAACTGTACTGATATTTGATGAGCTGTATACGGATTGGGATGGGGATTGATATGCTTGAGTTGCATTATGCATCGCATGGTCTTGATATGACCGATAGCATTCATATCTTGCACCGCATAACCTTGGTATAGCTACTTACATTCATGTACTCATCAGTATGATTCCGTATTACTCTGACCTCGCATTCTGAGCACGCTTATATTGCGCACACATTTACAACACCCTCTAAGTTTTCTATAAGCTTATGCACGATTGATGCATGCAGGTAACACCAAATGCAGTCGTAGCTTCGCCATAGTTGGAGTGTACAGTCGAGCTTCTGGAGTTTCTGTTATTTTCATTATCTTGTATTTTCCTTTCATACGCATTGTACTCAAAGTTTTTGATCATAGTGGATTTTGTGATGGTGTTCTTGTGGTTAGTGTTCGTGGGTTATGCTTATGGTTATGCTCATTACGAATCAAAATCATGTTTGAAATCTTCCTCGTAGGATTCCAGGATCGGAACCTGGTGTATAGGTGACGGGAGCCGAGAATGAGGTACTACGGAGGCTATCGGCGCCGGATTCGGTAATCGAAAATTTTGTGAGCCCGGTTTCCGAGTTTGGGGCGTGACACCATCCGATTCACCCATCATACTGACATTGCGCTTGTTGGATTTTGGTGACGGCTTGTGATTTTAGTCCAAGTTTTTTCAGTGATTTGAATATCAATTAAGGACTGAGGTACTAGTTTGCCACCAAAATCCAACAACTCCCAAATGAGTCTAGAATCAAAATCTTAGAATTCAAAACAAATATACCACAGAATCGCAACAGATCCAAGATTTTTATTTGCATCTCTAGGGAATTTGATTGTTTGGATATATACCATGATCCACCATTTCAATGCCTATTTGATGTTGCTAGATGAGGTAAAGCTTGTCAATCTTCCACCTCCTGTACACCCACGCTTCTACCATTTCTAATGGGGAGAAGAATGTGTGTCTGTGTTGACGTACAGAGTTGGCGACCGAATGCACTATATGTATTTGAATTGGTTGTGGGAAAGAGTTCACCCGTTATAGGACTCTTTCACTAGCCTACGACTCCTCTATCCCATTGGGAGAGAAGCCAACTCACAAAACAACTCTTTGCATAGTTGTCTATTGTACTTTATGTGAATAAGACCATGTACACCCACAAATAATGTGGGTTCCACCCTTATGGCCATGCGATTGATCCAAACTAATCATTGCATTGCTAGATAGAATTACGCCATACATGGCCCACAATTCCAACACAACCATCCATCTTCCTCATCAAATGTTGTCACCACTTAACCACTATATAAAGCTGATTCCATATCTAAAACCTTTGTTGTGAGGCCCACTTTATGAGCGTATGATCTTCAAACTCCAACTCAGATCAGAATGACATCAAAAAACTCAAAAACGGAAATTGTTCCTACGTGACGTGTTTGCTCGATAGTCTCCTTGTACAACAGGGATATCAACCTTTGGAACCATTTCAATAACCGATTTGTGAGCATTTATAACCTTAGCTTTGTAGATGCAAGGATAGCTCAAAAAACAGAAAGAGAAGAAAGACAGAGAGGAATAGAGAGAGAGCTACACCGAGTCCATGACTCGCCGTACTTTTGGAGTTCGTTGAGTCACGACTCTGTTGGAATTTCTAGCAAGCTAGAACTAGAGGAGAGAGGCAAAAGAAGCGGAAAAGAAGAAAATAAAGAACAAAGAGAAGGAAGAAAATGAAAGAGAAAAGAAGATAAAGCTAAAAAAGTCAACTCACTGAATCGACTCGTTGACACAGCAAACCAAATTGATTCTAGGATTGAATAAATCTCATCCTCATCGTTTAAAGGTAAGTTTCCATATCCCCACTCCATTAATTCGAAAATATACTTATCGCGTCTTACACCATGACTCACTAAATCAACGCACTGATTTCTCATAGATCTATCCTGAGATCGTAGAACCCTTCTCCCTTGATGTATGAACCCCATACTTTGAACCACAAGAAGATCTAATTTATTTGGTGAGAAAAAACTATTTAAATGAAGTAATATGCAGTCATACTGAGTTCAATTTACTGAGTCGAGCAAATAGGTGTTGACCGATTCACATATTAGTTTACATAAAGTTCAGACACTCATCAGACTCATTGCAATCACATCAGTTGAGTGATCTTCATGCCTTCTAAATAATTCTGAAGATTTAATGCGTTATAGTTTCAATCATCCTTGCTAGCATAGATTTATTTTACTCTGAATTTGAATATCATGCTATGATATAAATGCTACATTGTAAATTATTGAATCTGATTTTGCATAGCGAATTTGGTTAAATATTGAGATATTACATTCATTACATGTGCATACATGCATTGAATTTGATTTGAGATTGAGACTGGGTGCACGACCTTGGGTTTTCTAAAATTGTCTTGGTTGGTGTACAGTCATGGATTCCCTAGAAGGTACATCACCTTGGAGCTCTAGAATTGTCATGCTCATTGCAATGCCATGGGTTTCCATTGATGTGATATTGTCAGAGTCCCTAAAATTATCTTGGTTGGTGAACTACCTTGGGATCTCCTTGTTGTGATTATCGGATTTCCTAAAATTGTCTCGGTTGGTGCACTTTCATGGGTTATCCTTAATGCATATTGTTCAGGCTTCTAAAACTTTCTTGGATTGTGCACTCTTTGGATGCCCTGGAATCCTTCTAAAACTGTCTTGATTGGTTCATTGCCTTGGATGATTCCCTTTATAGACAAGTGATTGTTTATGTTAATATGATGATACGTGGAAATGATTTCATTATGTATTACATCTCTTATATTGTGGTTCATGATTTTATTATTGCTTGTTTTATTAAAATTTTATTTTGTTACCTATATAAATTCAACATTTTTCAGTAGTTGGTTGAATATGATCACATAAGCCATTACGCTCACACCCCCCTTGGATAGTTTTGCAGGTGCAAAGTTGAAGTAGTTTGAGCAAGCTGGACAACATTAATAGTTTCCATTTCTGTTTAATAGAATTAGTTTCGATTATAATTTTATTTGTTTATTAGGTTATTTTACATTTGAATTCCAATTAAATAAAATGAGAGTAGTGAGAATTGAGAATTAAATAGTGAAAATTTGCATTAATGGAAATTATATTTATTTTTCCTTTAGTTTGGCTCTGAATGTCTATTGAATGGATGGAAATTATGTGAATCACAATTTAATTTGATTTAATTAAACTTACAGATGAATGAATGAAAAGCATTAGTATGAATGCTAGTCATCCCTTAATAAGACCACATGCGAAGCAATAGTATGAATACTAGTCACCCCTTACTGAAGTCCAGTAAATAGTTGTGATTATATAAATGCTAATCATCTCCCTCAATATAATAGTGATAGCTCCCCGTTGAGTTTTAGGCTAAAGATGAGGATGAAAATCATAGAAGAAATCCTTGGTATGCCACGCCTACCACAATGCATGCACATATGTTAACATGCTTTTTTTCTTTTGTATATATATATCATTATTCAGAGTCTCCAACATTTGTCGCCATATTGAGCTCCATAAGTTGAAATGGTCTAATTGTTAAAAACAATGGCAAAGGAAATATTCCAACTAGATAATTCAACAAAAAAGAAAACCTCATACTTGTTGAGATGATTGCGTAAGTAGCACTCCCAATTGATTTAGAAGTTGTCTTCTTGTTAGATAAGGCGCGAACTAAGTCACTCTCTTGTATATAATTCACGCCCCTTAGTAGAATATCTCTAGTGTAAAAGGTTTGCAATGAGCTATTCCAAGGATACAGTCGTCCAACATATGATCTCGATAATATGCACACGTCATGCAAGATCCATGTCATGCCCCGAAATCCGGCACCTGGGTATATCTGACCCTGATTCCATACCTGAAGGCATGATTTATGTTTCGTATATTTACATTTCATAATCCACGCATATAGTGACAAAATGATTCTCATTCATACCATTCAAAAATTAAATAATCAAACATTTATTTGGAGAATAAAATATCCATGTTTCGATTATTCAAGATTATCACCAAACTCATGTCATCTCCATACTATCATACTATACTTAGTATTTATTACACTTATTTAATATATGCTAAAGAAACAAAATAAATAAAAACAGATCTCTTTAAGCACCTCCACGAGATCCTGATCCTGAAATTTTAAAATCCTAACAGGGTAAATTGCTAAGCCTAGCGAGTAATCTCAACACAGGTTTTAAAAAATAACCTCATATAATCTGAATAAAATGTACTAAAAGATACAGTACCTATTTAGGTAAAACAACAGATGAGGAGATTAATAAACAAGATTTTTTAATGTAAATTCAAAGAAAAATGAACGAATAAAATCAACATATGCTTAAATCCACAATAGCAAGTGCAGTTTATTCTTTTTAACATCAGGGTTCAGTTTACATCGGTTGGCCAACAGCCACACCAATACAACACCTACCCTGGCAATGGGAACCTCTTGCATGACATGCTCACCCATCCAAAGGTTACTTGGTGAGGGACCCATTTATAAGTTAGCTGGTCAGACTACTACCTTACCGAACCTGACAGTGGGAACCTTTTACAATCCTGACATGCTCACCCACCCAAAGAGTATGGTAGAAGTTCTAAGAGATACCAGTTGAGTTTCTGGGACTTTCAACACAAGACTCTTGATTGCCGCACCTATTTACGCTTTACGGATGTTCAACCTAGAGAACTCGATCACCTCACCTATTTTTCTAGTGTTTCATAATTATTTTAATGATGCATGATTTTAATATTGCGTAAATTACATATTTCTAAAAATCTTCAATGACCGCTATTCTTCGATTAATCCATAACATTTGATGTACATAATTTATCAAATTAAAAATAAAATTTTCAATTAATGTAAATTGTACGTAGATAATTAAAATTTTACGAAAAAAATAAAATAAAATAAACATTCAATGTAATCTATTAGATCTTGGTTAAAGTATAAAGTAAAAAATAAAAAATAAACATGCAACATGATTTATTAAATCTTGATTAAAAAAGAGAAACATGCAACATGATTTATATGATTTAAGAATCTATAAAAATATATACAAACTAAAGATTTTGCAATAAATTTTAACAAAACAAAATCTAAATGCAAATAAATGAATTTTTAAGATAGGATTAACAATAAGACTAAAAAACTTCAATTAATGCATATTAAAACATTGACAACTAAAAAAAAAGTTGAACAACATTTTAGGAAGTAGAGTAAGTAATTACATCAAATTAAAAAGAACATCTAAGATGACAAATTTGTATTATAAGTACAAATGAATTAACAAATAAAATGAATTAAATTAAATTATATAAAGTTTTCATAACCATCAAGTGAGAGAGAAACTCACATTTTATAAAAATGAAAAAAGTATTTTCTTTTCTTTTCTTCCTCTCTTCCTTTTTCTCTCTCCTCAATTTCTTTCTTCCTTTCTCTCTCCCTCTCTTTCCAACGTGAATAACCGGCAACACTTCTTTTTCTTTTTCTTTTTTTTCTCCCTCTCTCTCTCTCTCTCTCTCTCTCTCTCTCTCTCTCATTTATAAGCCCTTCTTAGCACATGTGAAATGGGAACTTAACACTTACGTTTTTCCTCTCATTTAATATTTTCTCTTCCATTTAAATCTCGTGTTCCATGTTGTTTTGTTTTTGTCTTCATGCACAAATGCTACACATGTGCCATATGTGTGCTACGTGTGTGCATTTGATGTATTTGATGTATGCATGGTACATGTGTGAAAGGTATGTGTGCATGATGTGTTTGGTGCATGTGTGTGGTTGTGATGGATTCAATGATGCATAAATGGATGATGTAGATGAATGGACGGATCGATGTATAAATAGATGGGCAGATAGATATATGGGTAGATGAGTTGGCGTGTGATTGGTGGTTGAAAGGTGTACATATATATAAAAGTTGGGATGGACGGGTACAATATAAGGATGGGTTAAATGAAATCGTGATGAACGGTACTGGTTTATGGAAGAATTGATGTGTACACCTTTAACATAGACCCCAGATTAGTTATGTGGTTAAATAGAAGGGTAGGATTGTGGGTGGCAACATGACCAGCAAGATGGATGGTCAGATGCAATGGCAAGTGTTCTGACGATTTTCAACGTATGGATGGTTAGATGGGTTTAACTTTGGATAAATGGTCAAATGCATGACTAGATTTATTTTTCAATGGATGTTTGGATTCGAATATGTCCAAATCTATGGTTGAGAATGGACCAATTGATCTTATAGATCGACAATAATATCGGACTAATTAGGTACGTTGATCAATGGTTAAAATTAGACGGTCAAGATTAATTTGGATTATTACAACCCAACATTAAGAATACCACCACACCTTCGTATGACCAGGGAGAAGAAAAAAGGGGAGAATTTTTTGAAAAAAGAGAAAATAGAGTTAGCAAGGTGGAGATATGACACACATGTGGGGACACATAAACACACTCAATCAACTAAAAAATTCTTAAAAATAATAAAAACAAAACAGCCCATGAAACCCGCTCACAGGTCGAATTAACTAGTTTCCGGGCCAATTTTCTCACTAGGTCAGATCCTGACGCACATACTAGCACATAGATAGTATTATACCAATTCAAAATGCTAAAAAGATGAAAGACTTATAAACCCTTTAAAATTCAGTTCCTTATAACTAAAATTTAGCATAAAAGGCGAAAACGTAACTTTTTCAAAACACCTTTTTTACTATTTATTTCTTAAATATCCCAGCAATAATGATTAAATTGCCTATGTTCTTTGACGCGGGTGGCTACACGATGAATCCGTTATGTGGACAATAGAGGTCAAGAACATTAAATCTGATAAGTGACTCCTGCATGGAAGAGATTTAAAACTACATAGATAGTCTAACACGACACCACACGCTATGTGTAGAAGCTTAGCGGAGCTTATAATTATGGGTAAGTCCTAATAGGAGAGGGGTGAATAGAACCATTAAAATTTTTTTTACCTAATTAGATCAGTTGTTCAATTTAAACTAATAAGGCAGGTAACACTTAGGCTTCCAAGCCAAAGTAAGTTCAATCACATAAAGTACAAAAGATGCAATAATATAAGCAAATAATCTATATTAGAGATAGTGATCATGTGTGTGCTTACAAGTTAAGTTCCTAGCATACAATCCAATTTGAGCATTCATATAATTCAATCAATTAACCTGATAAGCATTAGTAGAATTGTGCACAAATGAAAATCACAAACAAAAATAGTAGTTTGCCTACTAGCTTACTCCACTCTCGACAGACGCACTCTCCTCGAGTATACAGGATTTCATCTTATATTTGATACTTCGATGAGCTGATTAAGGTAATAAGAGGATGGTCAAATCTCTCACAACTAATAGTTTTAGTTGATTCCTAGTAGGGATTTATATATATGGGGTATTTTAGAGGATATAAATAAGGATATACTTATAAGTGTGTGTCTAATCTCAAGAAAATGGTAGAGATTAAATTCATCTTCAAAATGGATGTTAGAATTCTCATTAGAGTGATAAATATCAAGGATGATGACTTGAATCTCAAAGTTTAGAGGCTTAAGAGTGAGATTATATGTAGAAACTTACCTAAGCTAATGCCTTTATAAAGAAATTGATTGGCAATGACTATAAAATGAGCAGAAAATGACTATTTCCATTGATAGACTGAGGGCCTTCGATTGATTTAATTTGGTCGAAATAGGCTAGACAACTCGTCAGAATGTTTTGGCCATCTTCGATCGATCGAGCTTAACCTTCGATCGATCGAAATCAATTGAGTTTTGATTAAGGGTTTGTTATTTTGGGCAGTATGGTTTATAGCACCTCTGAACCTCTTTTAACCTATTTATCATGATTCAAATAAGCTCTTAAGGTTGAGGGATGATTAATCAAAAGTTTACCTATTAAGGAAGTGATCATCTAGAGATTAGGTTTTTTTGAGTTAATAAAGTTAGGGTTACCAAGGCATCTCAATTTACTCGTTCTTCACTCATTGATGTTTCATGTCATCTTGTGTCTTCGGTATATAGCTTCCAAGGGCCCAACCAACTCACTGACACACAGACCCACATGATTGACAAATAGGTACATAAATAAGTACACTAATAGATGTAAAATTAATATAGGGCCATTTTCACACTGGGCTCGAGTGGGGTCGCGTGTGGGATACAGGGACACACTCGGGGTGGGTGACCCATGCGATTTGGAGCCCACGGGGGAGGTCTCGTGTTCGAGACTCCTTACCAGGAGTGAGTAATGCGCATTTCACACTGGGCTTGAGTGGGGTAGCCCGTGGGATGCGGGGACATACTCGGGGTGGGCAACCCATGTGATTTGGGGCCCACGAAAGGGGTTCGGCCGAGGTCCTAACCCATGAGGTGTGGGGCCTGGGCTATGAGATAAAGGGATTAATTCGCCATACTCTAACAGTTCGAGCTTTTAGAGCAAATGGTTAATTGTCCTGCATCAAATTGGTATCAAAGCGAGAGGTCTCGTGTTCGAGACTCCTCATCGGGGGTGATTAATGCAAGGGCATTTTCACACTAGGCTCGAGTGGGGTCGCCTGTGGGATACAGGGGCACACTCGGGGTGGGTGACCCATGCGATTTGGGGCCCACGGGGGAGGTCTCGTGTTCGAGACTCCTTATCAGGGGTGAGTAATGCGCATTTCACACCGAGCTCGAGTGGGGTAGCCCGTGGGATGCGGGGACACACTCGGGGTGGACAGCCCATGTGATTTAGGGCCCATGAAGGGGGTTCGGCCGAGGTCCTAACCCATGAGGTGTGGGGCCTGGGCTATGAGATAAAGGGATTAATTCGCCATACTCTAACAGTTCGAGCTTTTAGAGCAAATGGTTAATTGTCCTGCATCAAAAATCCTCCAAGATAGGCAATTAACTAGCCACTTAAGTGACAATTCGACCCAAACTGATCAAGAATAAGAAAAGGGAATCCATCTTCCTTCTTCCTTCTTCTCAAGGAGAAGAGAAACTTCTAATAATTTACCATAAACTAAAAATTACAATGCAAACCAATATATTTATACAAAACACCTAACCTTAATTAATTCTAAACTATAATCATAACCTTTTATCCTAACCATCTATTTTAACTAGATATTGAAAATGATATAACTATTTCTTATTTTCATCATAACCATACATATGCTCAAAAAATTGGCCATAACTTGTGCATACTATGTCAAATTACATGATCTTGGGTAATTGGAAAACTTAGTAGGCTTTTAAATTAGACAAATTTCATGTCTTTTTGACACTATTAGATATTTTAAAAGTGGATCACAATAAGAGTGACAGTAATAATAATTAAAATTTTAACTTTATCTAAATAACTAAAAAGTAGGAGAAAAATCCCTCTGTAGAAGAAGCAAGGCTAAGAGGGGAGTCATTCAAGCAAATCACTACTTATGTATGGCTGAGGATGATGGCTCTCTTCGCACGATCTACTGATGGTCCTCCCAAGTAGAAAAAGGACAAGTCACGACTCCTCAAAAATCCAGACTAACTAGGCCTGATGCTATTTGTATCAGGTTCTCCATCTTAGTAAAAAATAAATATAAAAATAAACTAGCCCACAAGTTTTGTGTCCTCATGAATCCTTGAATGGCATGCAGTCCACACCATATATTAAATCTATACCACCTGACATCAATTAAATTGGAAAAATAGGAAAAAAGCTTGACCAATTCATCAATAAGACATGATTCATCGATAGGAAAACAGCTCGACCTCCACCAGTTAATGACTAGTGGAGGTGAAGGATGAAATGGTGGTGGTAGTGGATTGTTGGTGAGGAGTCAAGGTAGTGGTGAAAGTTGATGTTTGCGATGTTCTAGTGGCAATGATCGTAGATGATTAGAGCAGTCTCTTTGGTTCAGAGATCTACCATGGCAATTGAGCACATCTTCTAAATTGAAGATTTTATTAATTATAATTAGAACCATTTAGGATGATAAATGACTTGGATAGACCAGATGATAATGGACATATGGCAATGGTATTGATGTTAAGTGGTGGTGATGGTGAAGATGGCGGTGGTTTCAAGATAGGATAGATGCTTGGATAGGTGCTGAATCTACGGTTGAGAACTCAGAACTTGGCAAGTGACTTGAGCATGAAAGGACAGAATCCTCTAAAATAGAGGATCTGTAAGGTACTCATGCAACAATCTGGCCCAAATTCAAGAATACATCCTTTCTTCTTCTTTTCAAAATGAGAAAATAAAATTTTATTAATTCATAAAAAAAATGAAAATTACAATGCAAAATAGAATATTTGTACTAAAAACTTTACCTAATTAATCTAAGTTACTCATTATTAATCCTAGCTTTTAAGCCTAACCATCTTTTTCAGCAATATGTCGAAAATGACAAATTCCCCTTATTTCCATTATAGTCTTACACATGCTTAGAAAATCATCCATAACTTTTTTCATACGGTCTCAAAAGAAATAAATTTCATGTTATTTTGACATTATTTAATATTTTAAAAGTAGACTGTAAGAAAAGTGATGGAAATAGTAATAAAAAAAAATTAAACTCTACCTAAATAACTAAAAAATAAGAGGAAAATTATCTAAAGAGTTGCTTAATATGGGAGTCATTCAAGCAAAGGACTCTTTATGTGGAGCCTGTGAAGATGGCCCACGCTTCACACAATCTCAATCAAAGTCCTTTAGGGTTAGCAATAAGAAACCACACATGATTTCTTGAAAATCTGAACCTTTAAATAATTTAATTGTAGATTGTATGAAGATGAATGGTAGAGATTAACTTGGCCTATATGCTCTCTGAATAATTCTCAGTGGTATTGTAAATAAACTATGGTCAAATCATTAGGCTTTAAAATGATCTTGAACTTTGACTTTCAGTGGTAGTGAATCAACCCATTCAAAATCTTTGTATCGATATTTTAAATTCACCTAAAAATAGTAACAGTCAAATCACTCATTCAACAATGTTAATATGTTTTGATTGCTCACATAGCATAAATAGTAGTACTGTATGCGGAATTGCAAAGGATCGTGTTATGCATCAAGTACGGAGATTTGATAACTGAATTAGTAACGTACCTGATTGGGATGCCATTGCTGTAGGTTATTTGTCATAGTATTCTGAACCTTACACCATTAGGGAACACCGTGATGGGATGAAAAGCTTATGAGCTTGGGGACACAGTCTGGTTTACATAGCTTAGAAGGTGAGGAGTTTGAAACCCATCGAAACTCATCTCCACACAAATTTATTAATCTTAGTCCAACTAGAATACAGTGCGTGTGACACAGTTGTAACACGACACCCCTTACATGATTTTAGATGAATCACAACTGAGTGGGGTCCACTGGTACTTCCGATCACACTATCCAACCCTTAGGACAATTCAGACCGTTGATCAATAAGGCCTACCTTATATAATTCTTACATAAACATCTATAACATGGAGAATTCAGATCATAACACCATCTCAGCATTTGGGCTCCAATGGGGGGCGACCCATGCTGGTGATTCCGAGTACAGAAATATTAAGAAGGAAATCTTAGTAAGTGCTTGCATCTGTTTTTACCAGCACTGAGAGGACATGGGCATCCACCGACCCATACTCTCTTTCACATGTTTTGGTCCAAGAACCTTAGGTACACTGACTTCTCTCTTATAGATTCTGACAAAAGATGAGAGGTCATTTTCTATGCCCACCTCTGGCTCCATTCAACAAGTTCTGGTGTAGTACGTTTGCTAGAATACATCTGGATGCATTACAATAGGATACATCCTGACTTTAGCTAATCAGGTTCTCTTCAATTATCTAAACCATGATGAGGCTCCTCCTTGGATGGTAGATACCCCAAAACCTCTCATATTGAAATAATTCAACTTCTCAATTATTCGGTACTGGTTGAGGAGACATACCATATTTAAAGGGAAAAAAAATTCAAATGTAAAATATTTCAATCAGAGATTTATGTTTCAGCTATCACCCATTGAAGGTACGGCCCATAATATAAACGATTTGGATCAATATGAAATTTACCCAGATGAAAAGGCTAAATTCCCGTTCGGATGAATTCTAGCAGACATCTTCATATGATGAGAGATGCAGGAGAAAGATGTGGCCAAAACAGCTTTATTTGACATGGACTAATCGAGAATGGCATTAAAATGAAAACACGTACACGCCAATGAACTTTATCCATTGATTGTGATGGGTTGACATGCATTGTTATTTGTCTTTTTCTTGTAGGGCTAGACTCTATCTTGTGCCGTTTGGACCATTTTCTTAAATGATCCTCACCCATTTTCGCTTTAAATTCGGCATGCATGTATGTCCATCTAGACCATCCAAAAAGAGAGCCCTAAATCACACTGACTGGGTCATTGTAACTTGAATTCGGTCATCTGATCATTTCCTTTTTTAATTGTCCACTTGATGACTAACATTTGGATGGTTACCGTTGGTTTAATTGGTATGATTTTATTGGACATGGATACTAAATGCCATCTGCGCAATGGAATATAATTTGGAATTGGAAATCCACTTCAGTATACCATCCATCTTTGAACTAGGTTGTATTAAGCTGCATCGGGCTGGCCTGAGCAAATATTGTTGTGTAAAAAGAGTCTTATAGAACCAATGCAAGGATAGCAAAATCACATAAGGAAAAGAAGAAGAAGAAAACAGGAGGAAAAGACACTAACAAGGATAGGCAATTTTGTATTTATGGGGCAACAAAACAAGTACTATGAGGTTTATGGGGCAACAAAAGATAGTATTTTTCTTTACTAAAATAAAAGAATCATCAAAGGATATGAAGTTGAGCTCTCCCTCTCCATCTCACCCAATATAAAGAACAGGTTTAAAGGAAGTCCTTGCTGAAGATAATGGTATGAAAAGTATTCAGAAAATAATAAATCATTAAAATATATAATAGCACTCTTAATGAAGAATTTGTCTTCTTGTTGGATAAGACACTGACTCAATTGCCCAGTTAACTATTGGGGGACTGCGAAGCACACAAAGATGAATCAAGTGAAGTAATCCAATCGCACCAAGTAAACACAAGTACACGTCGATTTTAACATGGAAAAAATTCTTTCAGAAAAAACCACGGCACAAAGCAACAATAATCACTATAAAAGCATAATTACAAGAGATAGAGAGAATACCTGATTCGACCAAGCTTCGAATCTCCCTTACAAGCCCTTTGAAACCCTATGAATGAATTAGGAAGCCCTTAGAATACCATTGATCCCGATTACACTCCTAAATATAGCATCTACGAGAATCCCAATCAAAATTGGAAACAAATCCTACAGATACGCAACTCTGCGTAAATCTGCGCATACGTTTGATGACACATTCGATTGGACTTTGATGGCATCGACTAGACCGTCAATAGCATCGAACCCACTTTGATGACATCGAACTAATACCAAAACATTCCAATGACCAAATATGAAAATCTTGAATTTTATCGATAACATCGACCAGGCCTTCGATAGCATCAAACAAACTTCTATAACATCGAGCGACCTTCGATGGCATCGAGCAGGGCACCTAAAATGTCTAGCAATCAATTCAATTTATTCCAAAATTTCCCAATGGCATTGAGCCGACTTCGATGGCAACGAAGCACGCTTGATGGCATCAAGCCTATCATCGATAGATTGTAAAATTTACAGATTTAAAATATCTATCAACATTAACTACTTTTTATTTTCTATTCAGGCTAACCTCATACTTATATATAGGCTAGAGCATAATGTATCGTTTTTACATAACCCTAAAGAACTCTACAACTCTTCTCCACAGTCCATATAGAATTAAACTTTTGCACATTAAAGCCGAAAATGTCACTTTATCAAAACTTGTTTTTCACTTTTGTTTATTTTTATTAAATACCGTAGTAGTGGCCTCTCCTTATATGTGTTTCTTCTTTAATAGACAACACCTAAATAAGAGAGGCCATGTTTCCCAGCTTTCCAAACTTGGCTTCACATGTTTCTGAGAGAGAGAGAGATAGAGAGAGAGAGGATCATTTCCAACTAGAAAACGACTATGCATATACATACACGCCACCTCTTCAACATGTATGACCATATTATTCAAGTAAAAAATTAGTCCACATCTGGCTAAGTGTGCTACTAGTCTCGGAAGATGCTTTATCCCTTGTGTATATTCTCCCACCGTGGATAAGTCACTATAATATAAAAAATGGTAGATAATGCAAGAAACCACGAACCCATTAGCCCAAATGGTCCACCCACCCATGTTAAGTATTTTGATTGTGGCCGAACCTTATTCTCAGGCCTTTAGGCTGGTGCAATCTCATTCCAGCTTAATTACAGGTGCAAACTCATTCTCATTCCATCTTAATTAATTATTGGGCCTTGAGGTTTAGTAGAATACATCCAGACATATTGCTATAGCCTGGCATGCTATAGTCTTTAAGTCTGGGAACATCTTCCAATGTTCCGAACATGAAACTGTTTATACGACGGGCCTCACGACCTAAAAAATTAAAGTTTTATATTAGAATATAATTCAGCCTTTTATCATTTGATCAATGCTCACTTCATCTTTGAATGAAGGGTTGGAATAATTCAATCTGTGTTTTAATTTTTTCTTTCTATTTTTATATATATTATCCCCTATTGATAGTGATGCCCATCTCAATGGTTTGGGTCATTGAAAAAACAATGCTACATGCATGTAGGGTTGGCAATGGGCTGGGTTTGGATTGAGCGACGTAGGCCCAGACCAGCCCAGCCCTTGCCTGAGCCTGAAAACTTGGTTAGACCTGGGCCCAAAACCAGCCCAAGGGCCAAACTAATAGATCCAAACCCGTTCAAAGGCCTGTTTAGCCCGTTGGCTGCCCAGCCCATTGCATTCCTTAGCTTCAACCGCTAAAGTTCCCAAGATCCTTTTTTTATTTTTTATTTTTTTTAATGCACGGACACGCACACCCCATACACTCATGCCGTAGTGGGATTTCACCACCTATGGATACTCGAACCCTTGACCGGGTGTTGAAACTCCCAAGAGTCCACAACCCGAGCAAGAGTAAGGATCCAAGTTCCCAAGATCCTATTACAACACTTGGTGATGTATTCTAGCAAACCTCTTGGGCCTTTAGAAGAAATATGAGTGCTAACTTCACTAATTACCATGCTTAAAATATTGGCTTAGGTGCAACCCACGGGACCTGAGGCTCATTGAAACTTACCAAAGCACTTTGAAACCAAGCCAAGCTAGCCTATTTGCCAGCCTAAATGGAATGATCACTGTAAAACCGGTCACATAACGAGCAAGACAGGTGAAACTGATAGCCCATTTGGTTGTAAAAAGGAGTTTTTGGAAATTTTGGTTTGTAATGTGGACTTGTGGGGCGAGTGGGGCTTTCTAGCACTTGTTTTGTCGAGTAAGGGATCAAGGGAGGTTGTGACTTGTGAAACTGCGTCCAAATGTTCAATTCAGAAATGGGTTTGGCTCAAAACGGGGCATTGAAAACCCAATTTGAGGGTGCTTCCAAACCAGCCCTAATAGTCTTTCGTTTTGGGAGCCGATTTGTCATGCTAGAAAAGAAAAACTGCGTTGCTGGACATACTCAAGCTTCTGATCAATGTCCCCGTAAGCAAGGAGCATGCCCGCTTGTGTTCCTATAAGAGCATTAAAAAACTTAATTACGGTTGGACAACATGATATATTTGCAAAGGTCTCTCTCTCTCTCTCTCTCACACACACACACACACAGATATATATATATATATATATATATATATATATATATATAGAGAGAGAGAGAGAGAGAGAGAGAGAGAGAGAGAGAGAGAGAGAGAGAGAGAGTCATGCTCCCCTGCGCACCTATGCACGTGCGCACCTTTGCACAGGTGTCATGGGTGTCTAATCTGAACGGTCCATGTGATGCAGAATTCCATGAAACCTCATGTGACAAATTTTCACCCTGATCTAAAATTCTGTTGGGCCATAGCAAATAGAAATGCAAATCAAGGGAAGAAAATGTTTTCATTTTTCATGGGCCATCAAAGTTTTAGATCAAAGTAAAACTTGGGCCCAGGGGGTTTCACCAGGTGCTGCTTCACATTAACAGTTCAGATTTTGGATCCACATCACGTAGGATGGGTTCTCAAAAAAGTTGGTACATAGTACGTACGAACTGGTTCACAGATGAGCGTTTCAGAGTGTGTGTGTGTGTGTGTGTGTGTGTGTGTGTGTGTGTGTGTAGGGAAAAGGTACTATGCGCTCGACCTCACGAGTCCATCCCATGAGGTCAAGCTGTGTGTGGCCCACCATGATGCGTTTCGAACATCTACCCCATCAGTCAGATGCACCATTCCATCATGGGCCTAGGTCTCAAAAATCAAGTCAATCCGTGACTTGTGTGGGCCACACCACATACAGAAGTGGGGAGGGGCCGTGCACCATTAAAACATTCCTAATCATTTTTTGGGCCCACCGAGATGTGGTTTGCAAATCCAGCCCATCCATTATGTGTGTCCCACTTAGATGAGGGTTTAGACCAAGTTTCAGCAGCATTCAAAACTCAGGTGGGCCCCACCAAGTGCTTTTATATGTTTTAACGGTGTCTTCACATGATTTTAGATGGTATGGCCCACCTGAGTTCCATATACGGCTGATTTTTGGGATATCCCATAATTTAGAGGGAACCAATCAAATGCACGGTGTTGATGGTCAACATGCATCACGGTGGGGCCCACACGGCTCGACCTCACGGGAGCTTATCGTGAGGTCGATCGCATAGTACCTTTTCCCATATATATATATATATATATATATATATATATATATATATATATATATATATATATATATATCCTGCGCACTAGTTCGAACGGAACTCGTGCCAACTTTTTTGAGAACCCATCATATGTGATTTGACTCTAAAATCTGAACGGTCTGCGAGAAGCAGCACCTCATGATCACAGCACCTCATGAAACACCATAGGCCCAATTTTTACTTTGATCCAAAACTCTGGTGAGCCATGAAAAATGAAAACAGTTTCCTCCCTTGATTTGCATTTTTCGTTGTTATGGCCCACCAAAATTTTAGATCGGGGTGAAAATTTGTACCTTGAGATTTCATGGGATTCCACATCACATGGATCGTTCAAATTAGACACCCATGACACATGTGCAAAGGTGCGCACGTGGGTAGGTGCGCAGGTGAGTATAATATATATATATATATATATATATATATATATATATATATATATATATATATATATATATATATATGACGAAAGCATTAAAGAAAGGAAATTAGAAAAGAATATTCACAGTTCCAATAAGATCAATTACAAGTAAGCTGAACTTTAAACGTGAAGTAACACCTCATGTAACCCCGGAGCCGAATTTTTACTTTGATCCAAAACTTTGGTGGGCCATGAAAAATGAAAATAGTTTCCTCCCTTGATTTGCATTTCTCTTTGCTATGGCTCATCAAAATTGTAGATCAAGTGAAAATTTGTCCCTTAAGGTTTCATGGGATTTTGCATCACATGGACCGTTCAGATTAAACGCCCATGACACCCGTGAAAAGGTGCGCACGTGTGTAGGTATGCAGGTGAGCATATATATATATATATATATATATATATATATATATATATATATATATATATATATATATAGAGAAATATGATTGAAGTGCTAGACTAGCATGTGCATTTACACCATTTTTTTAAATGTTAGATGCACCATTCCATGGTAGGCCATGGGATAAAAAATCAAGTCAATCCATGACTTGGGTGGGCCACCCCACATACAACAGTTGAGAGGGGTTATCCTCCCATTAAAACATTCATAATTATTTATTGGGTCCACCAAGATGTGGTTCACAAATTGGCCCATCCATAGTGTGTCCCACTTGGATGAGGGGTTATACCAAGTTTAAGCCACATCCAAAACTCAAGTAGACCCCATTAAATGCTTTTATATGTTTTAGGCATGTCTTCATATGGTTTTAGATGGTATGGCCAACATGAGTTCCGTTTTTACGACGGATTTTTGGGATATCCCATAACCTGAAGGGGACCCATCAAATGCACAATGTAGATGTTCGACACACATCAAGATGGGGCCCACATAGCTCGACCTCATGAGAAGTTCGAGGTTGACCTCATAGTGTGTGTGTGTGTGTGTATTAGATTTTGTTAAGATCTTTTGAGTTTATGTGTGTCCTTCATGATAATGTATAGATGTAGATATCAGGATTGGTTGTTATAATGAGATATGATCAATATTTATCGATTAAAGTCCTTACATTTCTCATAAGGTGTAGACCCTAACAGAAGTGATAATATATATATATATATATATATATATATATATATATATATATATATATATATATATATATATATATATATATATATATATATATATATATTGAGATGCATATACATATAAGATATGCTTTCGGCCTGATTTATAAGATGATGAGAATGAGATCTCATTAAGGGTCAACATGATTGGCTTCTATGCCCAATCAAATTGTATAAGCCTATATATTAGGGTGAGGGTGGATTATTAGTTCAACTGATGGAGCTTGCATAATGATTGCGTAGACAGATGATGAACACTTATCATTCATGATATGTGAAGTGAGCCACATGTGCTACGAGACCAATTACTCATAAGTGACAGATCAATTCCAGCCAGTTGTTGTCCAAATATTAGTCTTGTTGGTAACTCGTGTCCTTTGATGCTTCTTTGGTATGTATTCTTCAGGCTATGTACATAGATTTGGCTTAGTTAGAAGCAACTAGAAAAATGTCCATATCAAAATCAGGCCACGGATATGAATTAAATTCATATAAGGAAGATCGTAAATGATCACATGGTGGGGATGATGCGCATGAGACTTGTGTAAGATGTCAAATCAAATGGATGGTCGGATTTTATTGCAAATAGTTTTTGAAAAATATTTGTATAGTTTTATATCAATACTTTCGACAGGTTTTTTATCGATCGAGTTTTCAAAATAAAATTTGTTGAATATCAAAAGTACACATGATTGTAGAATTGGGATTTGTGGTTACACATAAAATCAAATGTACTCGATTGAGTATAATCAAGCCAATAAATGACCTTCATTTGAAGGATCACGATCATTCTGTTGGTGTAATTTGTACACCATGGCCTACCAATAGAAGTATGAACGACTAGATAGCTCGGATTGACCATTAAAAAACTTGGGGGATTGCCACCTCCTCCTAACATAGCATTTCCCTGAGAGGAAGATGGAGTCATGTTACAAAATAAAAGCATTTCCAGATGTTGGCTAGTGCCCCACACACCATCCACTGGGCCCAAACCATGAAGATAACTATATGAAAAGATTAAGCCAGTCCACACGTCAGGTGGGCCACTCCTGTGAGAAAAGGTTGAACAATTAAAATAAAATGAGGTAGGTTCCTCTTCAAGTCCTTGTAAAATAGGTTAATTTTACAGGTACTGTTGTTGGGGCCCACCAGATTCTTTTATAGCATCAGGGTAATCTCACCTTAGAAGTTAGAAAGCCCAAAAATCAGGGCAATATAACCATCAATCATGTGAGCCAACATGTGAATTTAGAGAGTTTTGAATGGTTGTTCATTATTTTATATTTTGCAGCCCACCTAATGATTTCATAGGCCCGATTTTTTTGGCCATTCCATCATAACATCGGGGCTCACATAATTCATCAACAGGATGGCATATACACAACATGTGCCCCACCTAAGTAAATAATGTACAATCATATGAAATCCGCCAAAATTCACATAATAGTTCACGAGAAAGTTAGATTACATACCCACATCCCCATGGGCCCACATGCAACATGAGAGTGTGTATCATCCAACCTATTTAGCAATGTCACTCCATCGTGAAAACGTCACAAGCCGAAACAGGTAGAATCAACCATCCACATGAAACTGAGAGTTTTTGGGTGGTTGTAGATGGCTTTAAATGGTGTGGCACCGTAGGCATCCAATATTTTTGGAGTAATCATGCCGGATGGGTGGATATCATTTATACATAACAATGAACCCAACAAGCAGGCAAAATGAACTTCCAATTAAGCTTGGTACCACGAGTCGTGGTCCAAGGTCATTGAATCAGCCTGCAATCTCTCTCTAAGTTTCACTCTCCTACAATCACACTCCTCAAAACTATACTTAAATAATCTCTCCCCTCCCTCTTACAATCTTTCTTAAAAGTTCTCTCTAATAATCTCTCTCTCTCTCTCTCTCTCTCTCTCTCTCTCTCTCTTAGGTGAACGCAAGCTCTATAGGATCCATTGGGATCTACGTAGTTGGATTTTTATGAAACATGGTGAAATTTAGGTATTTTGAAAAAATTCAGCTTTTAATTAACCCTTGGACCTCGCATCTTTAATAATTTCGTATTTCTAATATTTTTAAACCTTATAACACTACACCAAAATCGTCATTTAGGAACGGTTTTAAACTGTTCCTAAATGCTTCAAGAACGGTTCAAAACCATTATTAAATGAGGCGTCGCAAAAAAATAAGAACGGTTCAGAACCATTTTGGGTACCATTTCAAATTTTAGAGACGGAATTTTAGGAACGGTTTTAAACCGTTCTACTACCAACAGTACGAAATTTTAGAAACGGTTTTAAACCCTTCTTAATGTTGCCAATGGATAGATTTTAGGACAGAATTTTAGGAACAATTTTAAACCTTTGAATGATTACTTGTATTATATGATTACTTGTATGAGAGAGAGAGAGAGAGAGAGGGGTATGTAGTCTACTTGTATTATATGCACTACAAGAAAACGACCCTTAGCCGACCGATGGGTCAACCCTTTGCCGGCGGCTAGTTTTAATGGCTGCCGGTAGGGTCCCTGTATATAAAAGGAAAAAAAAAAAAAAAAAACCTAACCTAATTCCATCTCTCAAATGGCGCCGCACGACCCTCTCCCTCCCTCTTTGCCGCTCCCTCTCCCTCTCCCTCTTGTACGCTCTCCCTCTCTCTGCCGTTCCCTCTCCCTCTCTCTGCCTCTTTGTCTCTGACCCTCTCCCTCTTGTATGCTCTCCCTCTCTCTGCCATTCCCTCTCCCTCTCTCTGTCGCTCCCTCTCTCTGCCTCTGTCTCTGACCCTCTCCCTCTCCCTACCTCTCTCTGCCTCTCTCTCTCTCTATCTCTCTCTCTCCTCGGCTCTCTGCTGCAACATTAGGCATCTCTCTCTCCGCTCGATCTACCACACATCAAGGAGCATTCTGCTACAACATTAGGTATCTCCCTCCATCCCTCTCTTCTTATCTACTCATATCAATTTGAGCATTTTTTGGCATTTTTTAATTCTTCAAGTAACATTGTGCAATGATTTGTGTATTGTGAATTTTTGAGTTTTGAATCCCTAATTAGGGATCTGTAGTTTCAATTCCCTACTTGGGATTTTCCAATATTACAAATTAGGGATTTGGGGATTTTAGAATTTTGGAGATCTTGAGGTTTTTTGAATTTGGGAATTTTAGGTGGTTTTGATAGTTGATTTGGTAGATTTGATGTTTATTTGTTCATATTTTGTTATTTATAGGGTTTTGATGGCGATTTGGAAGATTTGATGGTTATTTATTCATGTTTTCTTGATTTTTAGGGTTTTAACTGCCGATTTGGAAGTTATAGTGTTAACAACAATATTCCCTAGTGGCCCTTTGATGATGGACTAGCCAGTGTATCTAGTAGAGATATGTTTTGGTATATACTTTCTTTTTCACAGAGTATTAGGTCCTTTATCTTATTCTTTAATAGACGTTCCTCTCTTTTCATCAATAGTAATTTGGTGTCTAGCTTTCCATATACAGAAAAAGATCAGTGAGCTTACACATCCTTCTAATTTGCATTATGTATTTTTGGGAATGCCAATTACTTTGCTAAGAAATGATATAAATACATGAATCTAAAATTTCATGCCTTCTTTTTATAGGGTTGTAGAATGCTTTAAAGCGAACTACCCTTATTCTGGGAAAGCGAAGAGTAAGTATAAAGATCAAGAACTGTGGCTTTTGTATGTCGAAATTATATAGCCATGTAATTTTTACTCATGGTATCTGAGGAAATTTCTTTATGTTTTGACTCTACATGCAAATAAATTTGAATTCCATGCATTTGCAGACTATGAATAATTCATAAATTTTGGTAATGGGACACTACATTGATCAGATCAAATAATGCAATGGTACGAATGGGATGTTGTCAAGGTGTTTGATCCAAAACTTAATTGCAATGCCTTAAGAATGTCCCTAGGCCCTCAAGCGCCAAGGCTGCACCCTCTATGGCTTCAATCCCATCCAAAATATCAATGTAATCTTGATAATACGTATATTAGTTTGATCCAAAACTTTTATGGCTCCCGAGAAGATTTCATCAGTGGGTATTACTGTCCTTGCTATTTTTTATGTGGGTTCCACGGGAACTTTGGATCCGCCTCATATTTTGCCTCATACCTTATAATGATATTTCTAGTTGGATGAACCGTGTGTATACAACACATGCATCATTATGGGGCCATAGAACTTGGTGACCTCACTTCAGTACTAAATCTAGCTACTAAAGCCATCAATAGCTAATCAACGTCTGTTATCATAGTGGAAATAGGATTGCATGATGGGTAACCCACCATGAATGTACCAAGTAAACTCTCTTGGGTCTATCATAAATGCCTATGGCTTGTCTATGTTGTCCATCCATTTTTTTCAGCCATTTTTGGAGTTGAGCTCAAAATTGAACCCTGTCCAAAGCTCAAGTGAACCCACCATAGGAGACAGTGGGATAATGATGTCCATAGTTGAAACCTTCTTAAGTACTACAGTGATGTTTATTTGTCATCCAACCAATTCATAAGGCCACAAAGACATGGACAAAGGTAAAACACAAATATAAGCTTGATCCAAAACACCCTCTATGGCTTCAATCCCGTCCAAGGTAAGAATTTATTGCTAGTTATGAGACAACTTTTTTAACTCCAAGCACATCCAAAATTGTGGCACAACTTTGTCTAAAACTGTAACTTTGAATTCTCCTTTGGATTATGTGTTTACATTTACTTTAGGATGTAATATATTTTGGATGGGTCTCGAGTCTATATATACAACCCTAACCCTGAATTCTCATGTGTTGGTGATAGGTATTTTATTATTCTTATTTTAAGTTGTTTTGATGCCCTAATTTGTGCTTTCTACGTATTGTATTTTGAGATTGTGTAGCCTAACCTTTTCCCTTTCACAAAATTCTCTTTTGGTTGTAATTTTTACTATCACTTGATGCAGGCAAGTGATAGGTTTAATATCAATTCCCAGCTTGAGCATCTCCAAGCTAAATATGTTGGAACAGGACACGCCGACTTGAACAGATTGCAAGTGATCCCCAAACCTTTAGAAACCTTGGTCTCTTATTTTTTTTCCAGTCAAGTCAAAAGGGCTATCATGTTGAACTTTATCAATTCTTTTTTCTTGATGTTTTTGGATGTCCAGTGAGTGGGCAGTGAAGATCCAACGTGATAGCTACGCGTCTTATATTGGTCACTGCCCCATCTTGGCCTACTTTGCTATTACGGAAAATGAATCAATAGGGAGAGAATGCTACAATTTTATCCAGGTATGCTGTAGCAGATGATTTTTTTAGAATTGACATGTCATATCTATTACTACCCTTGTCAATTATGTTATCTAATTATTATTATTGTTGTTGTTAAGCTACACATACTTTTTTGTGTTGTTCATTATGAAGTCTTCCTTGCCACATGATTTACCTTTACCTCCATGCACATTCCTCACAGCATGGTGCTCGGTTAGTTCTAGGCATGTGCATGCCTCCATTTGACTATGCATGGTCAAGTTAGCATGGATCTTTTACATCATATTGATTTTTCTTGGTCAAGTTAGCTTTGATGTCTCTATGAACAATTTTCAATCTTGATTCTTCATGGAGATATGCCAAACCTCTAGCGATCCCAACACATATCTTATGCCTTGATGGCCGATCCAAATTCAGCTGACATTCTTCCGGGCCTATACATATCCAGAAAACAAAATCAGGCATACTTTTATGCACTTTATTCGCACAGCATACACATCATGACACCAATGATAAAAGGTGGTGAAACAAATCATACCAAACAGAGCACGGGCAAGACTGTTATTTTCCATATACTCATATATACCATGAGTTATATCATTTTGGGACCCATTTGACATGCCTTCCAAAACTGATTTCTGGAAATGGTTGAATAGTCACCATTTATAAAATGGTTTAAACTAGTCTAGCCAAAACAAGGGGGGAATAAGAGTTCTATTTCCAGTTGCCTCATCTTCAAGCGCCTAATGTAAATGCCTTCCATGTGCTGGTGTGGCACATAAATGGGGGATCCAGGACATTCATCTGATGATCCCCTCAATGCATGTGTCTCATCCTAAAAGTTAAGCGGGTTCACTCATCAGGTGAGAGGCACATGCAGATTGAATGTAGACCATTGGTTTTCATTTTGTTGATTGCTGTACATTTGAGTCCCACCCAACAAATGGACCAGCTAGATTTTTGGTTTGTTGAATTTTTTTTTTTTTTTCCTACCATGTGTATCAAAATTGAGTTTCTAGTTACTCAAAATTTTATTTTGCAGGTTCGGAGATGTGCCCAAGTGTGTTGAGAAGGTCTTTATGTCTTTCGAATCCACTGTTCGTAAGAGGGTAAGTAAAATGGTATGGTCTTTGTTCAATCGTAACATGCCTCTGGCAATTGAACTGAGTGCAATAAGAATTGTTGACGGATCAAAAAGCGAATTACTGTCTCAACCGAAGCATTTGGAGGTCCTCCATATGCTAAATTCATTGAAACTTCTTTTCCCTTTTCTCTCAAAGAAAGTCACTATTAAATTGTTGCCAAATTTATATAAGCTCTTGGGTTGCCATTTCTCCCCACTCACGTGGCACATTCTTGATATTCTTGAAGTACTCTTTGAATTTTCAAGAGTAGACATTCCTGTATCAGAAGTCGATAACATTATAGTTTCACTTGTATCATATGTATCTTATGGTGGGGAGAATCCAGTAGACACTGTTATGTCTGCATCAGCCTTGTTAAAGACTAGATGAGAATCTCACAGTCCACTAGTCAGAATGCAAGATAAACAACACTGATGAAGAAGATTTATGTTGTAGGAAACTAAAACATGGAACTCAAAATAAACATGGCATTGGTTGCATGGGTTTCTTGTGTATGATTCTTGAGCAGCATCAAACACATGTTCATTGGATGGCCAACCTTTTTTGTTTATGACTCATGTGACCTCTGATTGGATTGGGAAATCTATCTTAAAAATGCAGGTAGTGGTCAAAGAAAACCTGGATTACTGGCACGCTATATGAGGGTAAGGTTCAATGATATATTTTTTTCCTACCAGTAATGATTTTTTATTTTTTTTTCTCTTTTATGATTACTAATTGAAATATCTTTCTCTGTGTACCAATTTTTGAAATATACTTTAAACTGGTCAATCTGTTCCTTTATTAGAATTGAACTTTGCATTTTTATTTATTTGATGCAATTCTCTCAGTCTGATTCTGTGAAAAAGGTTCATGAGGAACTTGAAATATACTTTAAACTGGTCAATCTGTTCCTTTATTAGAACTAAAGCATATTTGTGTTATTGATTTCGACTCTGCTGATCTCAAGTTTGATTTTGATGCTTCTTCTATTTGTTTATGTTATTGATTTTTATTTTTTTCCCTTTCTATTTTAGCTGACTTACTCTAATTGCTATTTGTCCTGAAACCCTTTTGTTCTTTATGAGCACAGGAAGGCGCAGTTCATGTCAATGAGAACTTCACGTGAAATTTCTGCCCTTTTTTTTTTTTTTTTTTCCAGGCTTTATGTTCCACCTGTTTGTTGTAATTTTCAAATTGCTTATTTATTTATTTTTAAAATTTTGGTAACTATGGATTGTGTTTTTGGTTTGTGCTCTGGTAGTATGGATTGAATATCCAAAAACACTATGAAATTTTGAAGAAGAACCTCGCTCCTTACTTTCATGGGGCCTTGCAATGCCTTATGAATGTTCTTCATGATTGCAATTGTTTGATTTTCTAATGTTTCTCTTCATATTTTCTAGCTGAGGGAATGTGCATTTTCTAGTTGAGGGAATGTCCATGCACGCCTGGAAAAGTGCTCAACTCATTAACTGATTACTCCTGTAGATTATAAATGTATAAATTTTGGATATATTGATCAATCAAATGTTGTACATGAAAGATTTAGCAACTATGCAGATGGAAAAGAAAAACTTATCACTTCTGCCTAAAAATTCGTCACAACATACAAAGTAAATTGATGATTGAACTTGTTTTTCCTCTAGCCATTTATTTGTTTTGATATGTCGTGGCCAACCTGAGGTGTAGGATTGCCTGATTTAATCCAGAAGATCTAAACAATGTATCTCACCTGATGGAAAGCTCAAATCACAGACATATTACAATAGCACATGTTCCCGATTGTGGATGTGTACGGCTCCCACACATTGTGGAATTAGCAAACCTCTTGTATTATGTACAGAAAACACATCTAGTCGATTGAATTTGAGGTCCCTTACTTGAGCCATTCATGTTTCACATACAAAAGGATGGTCAAGACAATCCATCTGATCAGGCCTGTAGCAAATCAGGGATTATGATTACATCATATTGGTAGGACAAACCTATCCATCTAATTGGTGGGGTGTTTATAGTTCAAACAGATGTTAAAAAAGAAAATATCATCAACATGAGCAGGTTAGAGATTGGAAATTCAGGCAAACAGTCTCGTCCCATGTTGTATTTTTTTTTTTTTTTTCATCACTTTGTTTGGTGTTTTAGTTTTGGTATTGTTTGTGCCAACCATATACACCGTTGTTCTGGCTTTATTGTTTCTTCAGATTGAATCAAGTTTGAAAAATCAGTAGGTGAAACATTTTTGACGATCTCCCATATCCTGATAAGGTTAGTGCAATTCTCCCACCACTTGTTATGTGACATCCATAAGACTCCTCTGCTCATTGAAGATATGCCAGTGTTGTTTCTGCCCTAGTTGTTTCTTAGGATTATAACATCATATCTTGTAGGAAGAAGCTGAAAAAGTTGTTTCTGCCCTAGTTGTTTCTTAGGATTATAACATCATATCTTGTAGGAAGAGGTTGAAAAGGTTACACGGCCCTTTCTAGATCATCCTAGATCCTCTTGGTGATGATTATTCAGTTTGTTGTCAAGGTATGGCTTAGAATTTCAATCCTTCTATGAGTAAATTCCATCCTTGTTGGCATATTTGAAATTTTATTAGGGTTCTTAATGAGAAGTTGGGGTTCTCTGTCTTGGAATTGGTTGTGTGAATAAAAGTAGGATACCTTGTTTGCTTCTATATGATCCAATTCACAAAGTTACCAGTTGATTAATTTAAAAAAATGGGTAATTTCCTATTTGGCTTGTGAATCGAAATGAACCAACAAAATGAGCACCGAAAAAGGCATATATGAAATGTGTTTTCTCTATTTTCCCACTCTATGGATATATCATATATGGATATATTGTTTTCCATGCTCCAGTTTTTAAGCTGTCCCTTGACTTAATTCTTGCTGGTCCAGGTTAGGGTACAACCTAAACAATCAAAACTTGAAGTTGATTTGGAGATAAACGTTGATCCAAACATATATGATGAGGAGGTTCCAGAGCCTTTGAGGATACGAAAGCAGGTTGATTTTAACTCTCTTCTTCTTTTTAACCATTGATACATGTAGTTGATATGAATGGACCATTCCTTTTTGTGGATTTTACCCTATTGTATTTCTTCAACATGATGTATCCAGCATTTTTCTTGTTTTGTGTGCTCTCTGAAGGCCAGGAATCTTCTTTTCTTCCATATTTTATCAACCATTAGTGGTTTGCTAGATCCGCTTACACTTCTACAAGCAGATATGTGCTAAACTTACATGTGCAGGACATCTGAGCCATGTGTCAGGGATGTTTGCTGGCTCCACATGCACTTCTGCAAGCGGATACGTGCTAACCTGGAAAATGTACAAGACATCTAAGCCATGTATCAGGTGTGCTCTACCATTTATATAACTGTGAGGATGGTTAAATAATTAGTTAGGCCACATAAATGAAAACGGTGGATGGTTTAAACAAGCTTGGCAATTTTTTCTAGTCTGTCCATGGTTTTAGCACATGCATTTTTTTCTAGTCAACCAAAGGTATCTATGTCAATGTTTCTCCGCAAACTTATTGCTTCAGGCTTCAATCTAATGCTTTATTGATCACTTCATTTGTTTATCCTCACAAGCACCACATGTAGGATTTGGGACTGGATTTTGAACTGTTTGGGGCTGGCTTATTAGGCCATGACTATTCAAAATTTTAATTTGCCCAACCCATCTTTTAGAGGATGGCTTGTTTGGGTTGTTAGGCCATGACTATTCAAAAGTGTAGCCCACCCGATGATTAAAATCAGCTTGATTTTGGGCCACAACATGTACATGGTGAGGCCCTCCAGATAAATGACATGGATCTCACGCTTATGTATCATATTTGCTTATTAAGCAGTTGCTTTAATGTGGTTTTTCTCCCAGATTGTTGACTTGAAAGATGTGTTACTGTACGGGAATAATCAATATGCAGTTAGTGTATGTATAACATTCAATGTGCAAATGGTTGCCTCTAATATTTCAATGTCCAGTTAGGAAAAAAAATTTCCTTGGGCCACCCAAATGCCAAGATTAGTGTCCTCCATGCAGCCGTCTTTTGAAGCACCCAAATTATTTAAATCTCATGATGTGCAGAACAACATAAACCCATTGTAATATCTCTTTGTGCAGGTTCTATGTCACGCCCCAAACTCGGAAACTGCGCTCACAAAATTCCCGATTGCCGAATCCGGCGCTGACAGCCTCCGTAGAACCCCATTCTCGGCTCTCAGCGCCCATTCGCTAGGTTCCGATCCTGGGATGCTACGAGGAGGATTCTCAACATCAGTTTGATTTATAATAAGCATAACCAAAGACATAACCCACAAACAACAACCAAAAACTCCATCACATTTCCACTATGATAAAAAACTTTACAAGTACAATGAGCATAAAGGGAAATACAATGATGGTGAACAAAAAAAACTCCAAAATGATCTGTTATGCGCCCAAGCCTTAGCCCTGCTGCGATCTAACGTCGCCTGCACGCAACGGTTGTGCATAAGCTTATAAAAAGCTTAGAGGGTGGTGAAAGTGTATGCTCAAGGTGCTAATGCAGTTATGCAGTATCAGAGTAATGCGGAACATGCTGATGAATGCCAAGAATACCATAGCCGTACCAAGGCCATACGGTGCAAAGCATGAATGATGTTGGCCCTACCAAGGCCATGCAATGCGAAATGCAATTCAAGCATACAAATCCTCATTTAAGTCCACATTAATACAGCTCAAAATCTGGGATATCACCGGGGTCTAGTACACTTCAAGCCAGATTGCCACCCCATCGCGCGCAATAAAGTGAGTAAAAAAGACCTCACTATCCGCCTACCAATATCGGGCTCGGCTCGTCAATAGCGGACCCATTCCTCGAGCTGGTCAGACTCAGCCTAGCACTGCCCCCTACTCTCGGGCGGGTAAGGCCGCACCCCCTTCCAACCGACCACGACACAGTGGAAAGTGCAACCGTCTGGTAATCGGCGCTCAGCGCTCATGCACCCACTCG